>NC_143152.1:4696593-4884351 GCF_041381405.1 Jatropha curcas | reverse complement strand
AAGTACAATAAAATCAATTGATATAAATTTTTTTATAAAAATTTTAAGCTACAATTTTTTGTGTATCCGATTCGAACCGGACCGGAACCGCCGGTTTCGGTTCATATTTTAACATCCACATGAACCTTAACCGGCCCTTGAACCGCCGGTTCCGGTTCAAAATTATGAACCGCCGGTTTCGGTCTGATTCCGATTCGTCTACAGTACGGTTCGGTTCCGATTAGAACCGAACCGGTGGCCATGCCTAGATTCTATTTTAATTATCATTAAATATTTTATTATAGAGAGAAATAAAAAAATAAAAAAGTATATTCTTTTTTTTAGTATTCATTTTTTTTTATATCTGTATAATTTGATTGGATATATTTTCTTAAAATAAATTTTAAAACAGAATCTAGGCATGTTTGATTGTATAATTTGATTGGATATATCTGTATAATTTGATTGTATATTTTCTTTATTAATACTTTTTTATGTTTTTATAATTTGATTTAATATTTTTTAAAAAATAAAATTTCAAATAGGATATGCACAATTAAATCTTTTCAAAACTTTTAAATTTTTACTTTTCCAATTTTATTTTAAATAAAATGACATACATGTGCATGAGATAGGCAAACAGTTTAAAATTTTAATTTTAAACACATATATAATATTTTATTGATATATTTGTATATCTATATACATTAAAACTTTTTTATTAGGTGAATTATGAAAAGAGTTTTAGTTTGAATAATATTTTTATTTTCTTTTTAATTACTCAATAATTTGTAACTATTATCATTTTATTTAGTAAGAGATTTATATCTCTCTTGCAATAAATAGATGACTCTTGATAATTAAATATTTTTTATTTTTTTATATCCTAAATATGTTTGACTTGAAAGAAAATAGTGTTTAGAAAACTGGAAAAACTAGAACTGTATATTTCTATTTTGAGTCATTTTTCGAAGTTTCAAGAATTTGTGTGTACATGAATATATTTCATTATGTAATAGAATAGGTAAGTAATACTGTTGTTGTATCCAAAATGATTATCATTATCAATTCAATTTGAGGTCACTTCATTGTATAAAAATATAATTAAGTACATAAAAAGCAGTTATTACAAGTAGCTTGTACAATAAAGTATAATACGAATTAACCACTTATATTTATTTTAATCTAAATAAAAATTTATAGTTTAATATTATATAGATAACAAAAATTAAAAAGTATAAAAAATAAGTATATAACGAGTATAATCAATGTGCAATATACGTCATAAAAAAGACTAGTCTTCTATATAAATGTATAAAAACAGAAGTACATTCGTTTACGTGTTATATGAAAAATATTAAAGTGAAGAGATTACAAAATAAATCAATTTTAAGGTGCTGATTTGGTAAGAAAAACAGTTTTTATATTATTTTTGAATTTTATTTTATTTTATTTAGACATATATCGAGTTAATAGCAATGTTAGTACCATTAATAATATCAAATGTTCTTCTGTCTTTTTCACGTGTCAAAATATCAAATCATCAACACCAAATATTTAGGGTTAATAATATTTAATGTTTTGAGTTTTTTATAATTAGCCAAATAATAATAATAATAATAATAATAATTAATAAAATCATTAAATATTATTTTTAAACAATTAAAATTTTTAATTTCTTTTTCAATTTAATAACATTAAATATGATTCAGTTTTATTCAACAACTAAGTAAATAATTAATAACACCATTAATATTATTTCAAATAATAAAAACTTTCATTTTCTTATTTTTTTAAAAATTAATTAAATTGACAATATTATTTAATAATATTGTCATAATTAAAATTTTGAAAATTATTTTTATACTATTAAAATTTGCAAAGTGAATATAAACAGAATTCAGTTGGGAAGAAATATTTTTTTATGTTATTTTATAATTCTATTTTTTCATTTTTAAATATTGATTGAGTTAATTATTAAAATTAATATTCTATTTTCAAGTAATTGATAACTTATTTAGTAAAATATTTCTTTTTTTAATAGTTAACTGAATTAATAATATTATTTAATAATGCATCAATCAAATTTCAAAAACCGTTTTTCTTATATTATTGTAAATTTTAAAGTGAATATAAATATAAAAAAGGATGAAATGAAAAGTTTACATCTAAAATTTACATAATGTCATTAATTATTCAAGAGTTTTTCATTAATGCAATAAACTTATTTTTTGGGTTACTAACTATTAAAAATAAAAGAAATCAAATAGTTTTTTCATTAATATAAAACACTTCTTATTATAAGATTATTAATTATTAAATTTAACTAATATATACAAATAATTAAAATTATGTCTTCAAGACAATGAAATGTAATACTATTAAAAATAAAAGAAATCAAATAGTTTTTTCATTAATATAAAACACTTCTTATTATAAGATTATTAATTATTAAATTTAACTAATATATACAAATAATTAAAATTATGTCTTTAAGACAATGAAATGTAATGATAAAAACATGAATATTAAATTCATATAATATTATTTAAATTTTTAAAAATAATACTACCAATTGATAGACACACGATCTATTTCACAATAATTAAGAAAACAAAATAATCGTTTTAGTTACAAATTCAAATTTGCATGTATGTTTCCTATTATACCTTACTTAGTAAATAATTATCTATTATTGACCTTTTGCATATACCGAGAGTAATTAATTATCTAAATTTGGTTAATATATGTTGAAAATGACTAAACTTAGTAAATATTCACATTTGCAATTTTTTAAGTGATTGTCAATCATCCAACTCACGAGGGAGGGTCTCTAAAACATTGATTTCAAAAGGAAAACTCCGAGCAATCTTAGAAAGGAAGTCCACACAGAAAACTTGAAAAAAAAAGTACTCAGTAATATTAAAGAAAATAGTATATATACTATTTGTACTCTGTTCTTTTTATAGAAGAAAAGTTTTCATTTTGGTTATTTTTTTATATGGAAAAATTGTCTGATTTGATAATTTTGGGAATCATGTCAATGTGAAAAGTCTATCTTATCCTTGTTTTAGTCCTTTGCGAAGTTGTTAATGTAGTAGATTCTCAAGATAGTAGCAAACAAAAGTATAGATGAGCATTTAATGTGAATAAATTTTGGAGAATGAATTTTTTACTTCAATTTCCATTGATAAAAGTTATGCTCGTATAGATTATATGAGCACCGATTAAAATGGAGTTTGAATAAAAAAAGACCATAAAATTTTTAAGTTGACCATATTGAAAGGAATTCTTACAAACTTCGCTAAATATTTAAAAAATTGTGCAATATTTAAGATACTTTTTCTAAAATCAAAGGCAATTGAAAGATTAAAAAAACACAGATTTTCATATTTTCACACAACTTTCCTAAGTAAAAGACAAAAAAATGAATTTCTCTCTATAGGAAAGAGCACAAACTTCATTATTGCAACTATTTGTATTCCCTTTATTCCAACAAAACATTTAAAACCTTATTCAATATTGAAATATAATTTAAAATATGCTTTGATATTAGAGGAAGAATAAATGATATATTATGGGTAAATTAGAAAAAAATGATTAAACTAACTTTCTTAATCTTAATGAAAAATTAATTGTTTTTATATAAAAAAAAAACGGAAAGAGTATTTTTTTGCAAATATTATTAGGGTAATTTATTATTTAGTCCCTCAGGTTTTACAAAATTAACTAACTAATCCAAGGTTTTGCCAAAATATCTAGCTAGTCCCTCAGGTTTAACTCAGTCTAATTAAAAGGTCCTTTCGTCCGAAAAGTTGGTTTTTTTTCCGTTAATTATAGACTAAAAGACTAAAACACTCCTCCCTAGCTGACGTGGACCATAAGGGAAAATTATTATCTAGTCCCTCAGGTTTTACATAATTATTTAACTAATCCCAAGTTTTGCGCAAATATCTAACTAGTCCCTCAAGTTTAATTCCGTCTAATTGAAAGGTCCTTCCGTCCGAAAAATTAGTTTTTTTCTGTTAATTGAAGACTAAAAGACTAAAACACCCCTCCCTAGCTGACGTGGACCAGTATGAAGCGATAATGATATACCTAGTTTGTTTCCCTTTTGTTCCTTCCATGCCATAATGATATACCTAGTTTATCTTTTGCACAGATAACCTTGCATTAAATATTAATATTCATATTCAAAGTTATGAAATTATAATAATATAGGTGGCAATAATAATTACTTTTTTTATCTATAAATAACTATTATTTTAGAGCCGGTGTTTTCTCCGCAAATATCTTTTTTTTTAGAATATTAATGAGTAATTAATTTTTTTTTTCAATTTTATTCTTATTTATATTAAATTTAATAATTATTTTTATAATTTTCCAAAGTCATATAACATCTCCTCTTTTACTTAAGGTTACGTAATAAAATTAATTAATATTTTGTTATAATTTATAAGAATAAATTTACTTACTTAATTACCATAAAAACATTAAAAGTATTTATGAATAGATGGAATACTTTGGTTTTTTTTTTTTAGATTTTATCAATGATAATAGTAATGTTTCTTGATAAAATTTGCATATTAAATATGAATAAAATAGAAAATTATGTTTATTACTTTTTTTTAAAAAAAGAAACTATGATGATAATTTGGGGTAAAAAGAAAAATGAGGTATTTACTTTTTTGAAGAGGTATTTACGTTCATGATTCACTTAAATTTAATAATATTTAATTAGAACATCAAATTAATTTTTTTATCCTTTTTTTAATACTGTCTTTGTTTCATAATACTTGTCAGATTTGAGAAAATAGTTTGTTCTAAAATATTTGTCTAATTTAGTCTAAAATACTTGTTATATTTGCGGTTTTAAGGAGTAATAAATATTTTTTTCATATTTACCCTTTGTGTATGATTAATAATTATTACTTCAATTTAATGATTTTCTTAGAGATTAATATTAAATTAAGAGTAATATTGTCAAAATTTATTCAATAATTTATTATAATTTATACAAATTTAATAATTTTTTTAAAAGATATGAAATTCTAAATGTGACGAATATTATAGAATGAAGATAGTAATATTTTAGAGACATAATTATATTTAATGATTTTCGATTTGCAAATATTCATAATCTAAAATTAAACCGTACATTTAAGAGAGAAAAATGATTATGTCTCCATCGACTTTATAGGGAAAATTATTATTTAGTCTTTTAGTTTATACAATTCCCTCCCTTATCGTTTCATACTGGTCCACGTCAGCTAGGGAGATGTGTTTTAGTCTTTTAGTCTTCAATTAACGGAAAAAAACTAACTTTTTGGACGGAAGAACCTTTCAATTAGACGGAGTTAAACCTGAGGGATTAGTTAGATATTTGCGCAAAACTTGGGATTAGTTAGATAATTATGTAAAACCTGAGGGACTAGATAATAATTTTTCCTTATGGTCCATGTCAGCTAGGGAGGGGTGTTTTAGTCTTTTAGTCTATAATTAACGGAAAAAAACCAACTTTTCGGACGAAAGGACCTTTTAATTAGACGGAGTTAAACTTGAGGGACTAGTTAGATATTTTGGCAAAATCTTGAATTAGTTGGTTAATTTTGTAAAACCTGAGGGACTAAATAATAAATTTCCCATATTATTATTGTAATCACGCTTTGCCTCGTAATAATGAACTAAAGAAAGAGTAATAGAAAACGTACAAGTTTAGGACTCTATGAAATGAGAATTTAGGAGGGTGTATTAGATTAGGATTTTGTTAGATTTTAAAAGAAATATTGAGTTTGACAGAATTGAAGGATTTCTTAAAATTTCTATAGATTTCACAAGAATTCTATATAAAGTTTTATGAAATTGGTGGAACTTTTTTTTATAGATTTTGATGGAATCATAATAATTTTTATATATCCAATCAAAATTCATTTTAGAACCTAATTGAACAAATTAAAGGTTTTAGAGCCAAATGAAAAATTGAAAACAATGAGGGACTAAAAATTAAAATACGTCATCTTCTCCAAAATCGTTATTTTCTTATTTAACAACTTATTACAAATCGACAGTGAAAGGTTTGCAATGGCCAGCGTCGTCAACGACAATCTCGCTTTCGTTAACTGCTATATTAAACAGGTTCAGTACTAGATACTCTATCCATTATTTATATATATAAAACAAATGTATTTTAAATAAGTTCGAAATTTGGATAGTTAAATATTCGCGGGTACCATATCCATTTAAGAGATATTTTCAATGGGTCTTTAAATGGAAACAAGTAGTAAATATTTAAACGAGTTCGATTATAGATACTTAAAATAGGTATTTAAATGAGTTTAGAATAGATACAGATAGTAAAATTTTAAACGAAAACCTATACAGATAGTTTAAAATTCGCGGGTACTCACTTTGCTTTTATTCTATTAAAGGGTATATTGGATCTAGAGTAGGTTAGATTTTAAAAGATTTTTGAAATCTTTGGGTTGGATGATGGATTTGTGAATAACTCTTTTATTCATACATAACACTTTAAAATCCAACGAAATCAATAATTTTATAAAATCTTTCTAAATCAGTAAATTTTTTTAATACTATTAAATTTATATGGACTTTTAAAAAGCCATAATTGAATATTATCATATTTTTATAGATTTTATATGAGTCTGAATTTAACATCACAAAATTTTAATAGATTCTAAAATAATCTAAATTGAATACCATTGAAATTTTAAAATCTTTTAAAATCTAATAGATTCTCGGTCCAACACAACCTCTTTAAAACATCAAATGGTCAACAAAATAAATTAGAAAGTTCTAACTTCAAACTTTTCAAATTGATAAGTGCACGATATCGTGGCTTGACTTCCATTTTCACGTAAACACGTAATTTTTTTTTCCCAAAAATTTCCATTTTTATTATAAAAATCGTCAAATAAATTAAATTAAATTAGTCCAATACAACAATTATCTCATAAAGTTGTTATTGAATCAAGTTAATGCAAAAGGAAATGAAACTCAAACTTGGTTCACAAAGTAATTAATCCAGATTTGCCTAAGGAATGTTCATAAAGGGGCAAATAGGTCTTCCTCAAGTGTTTAAAGGGATTCTAGATCCAAGATTCAAACTCAGATATTTCTTATTAGGAGAGAAAAGATCATTATCATCCCATTTCACCAGTCAGAATATGATCAACTTCTTTTTTCAAAAAGGAAAAAAAAAAAAAAAAGCAAATAGAATTGTCAGCTCTTAGCATCCTAAAATCATTTGAGCTTCCTGTATACTTCCCATTTCATGAGCCAAAATTAACCAAAAGAAATTAAAAAATGACATTCTTAATAATTAGAATTCATATTCTTTAACTAAGAGGTCGGGTACATGATCTTTATTGATGGAAAAAATTCAAAATGAAAGTGTTTCCCCTTAAGACTTAATGTAATATTTGAGTAAAATAAGACTCGGTCAGTGAACTGGGTGGACCCTTATTTAGAGGTAAAAAATAATTCCTTTTTTTTTTTTTTTTTTTTTTATGATTGAGCCAATGATTTAGTATAATAAATATTTTTTAATTTAATTTGTTGGATGTGTTTATGGCCTTACTTTATTTTAAAAAATAAACAATCAATGATGTATTGCGTTAAAAATGACTAATAATAATCTTTCGTTTTGGCTTAACATAAGGTGTTCAAGTATTTAAAATTTAAACGCCTTATTTGCAAATTCAGGTTTTTTTTTTTTTATTCATGAAATTCAGGGTCTTTTATTAGAAGATTTCGAAAAGTTTTTAAGAGAGGTAAGAAAATAAATGGGAAAATAAAGGAAAGAAAATATTATTGAAAGAAAGTTTGTTCTTCTTTTAATGTTTGGATAAGTTTTTTTAAGGAGGGAAAGAAAATTGTTTGATAAAGAATTAAATTACATTTTGCTTTATTATTTTATTGAGAACGTATGTTTAAAGTGATAAATTAGACTTTTTTTAGGTTTTCTTATTTTCCGTAAATATTGATTGTCACATAATATGGTCTTAGATCATTTTCAATTTCTGTAAAACATGTTGGATGATTTCCTTCTATAAACAGAAGAAGTGCACGTACTATAAGATTATGAGATATCCCTATATACCTCTGTATCTCAACATAAATTAATTAAAGGAAAATATTCTAAAAAAATTAAAAAAATGGATATAATGTGGTCCTCAAAACTTTCAATTAATCGGAATTTGTGGATCCCAACACCATTAATCTAAATTGGTATCAAATCCAAAATTAAAATTATTTTTTTTCACTGATCAAAATTTGTTCACGTGGAAGTTCAGATATATTTAAGTTCTTTTTTTATTATTTATTTTAGGATTTTGTTTCTTTTATTTGATTTTCATGAACTCAAATCAATATCCAATAACATATGATCATATTATTTAGCTTTTTTTAAAGAAAAATCAATCCTAATTAAAGTCTAACTTTATCATTTTCAAAAAAAATTGAAGTCTAATCTTATAATTAATAATATTTTTTTATTTTATTGTCTATAATTATTTTATTAAATATACTTGGTTTAATGTTCTCCTATAAGTTAAAATTATAACTCAATATTTAAATGTCTCTTTTTATCATTTTAAATTCAAGAGCTAATCAAACAACTATTTTTACCGAACATTTTTACTCTAAACAGTTATATAAACAGCTAATAGTTATTAAAGCAGTTAACAACTATTAAAATATGTAACCGCTTGTAAAATCGCCAACATTACCAAACAGGTCCAAAGTAACTTCTAAAAATGACAGAAAAATTTGAATGGAGGAAGTACACAAAATTATATATTAATTACTCAGAAAACATTGAAAATGCTTCGAATTCGAAATATCTCACTCTCTACGTCTTCAACAAAATTATATATTATATATTAATATATAATTACCGAACATGTCCAAAGTAACTTCTAAAAATGACAGAAAAATTTGAATGGAGGAAGTACACAAAATTATATATTAATTACTCAGAAAACATTGAAAATGCCTCGAACTCGAGATATCTTACTCCCTACGTCTTCAATAAGAGGTATGAAAACTAACCAGATTACACCTGATCGACAAGTTACTAATGGTTAATTATTGATATATAGTGATGTGAAATAAAAGTGTTTAGTGGGAGTAGTTATTTGATTAGATATTAATATAAAATAATTTAAAAAGTTTAATTAATTATCATCAAATGCTAAACGTTAGAGTAACATTTAATCAAGCATTCTCTCGATTTCTAAATGATACTATAAATATTATGCTATTAAATAGTATAATTCAAAGATGTAGTATTTTGACTTTAGCCAAAATGCTATTACTGAACAACGCCATAGTTTCCTTTTTAGGAAAATTCTTACTATTATTCGCCTGTCTTTCTTCTTGATTTATTTTAGGTATATTCCATTTAAATTATTTAATTTTTTTTTTGTCAAAAAGTGTATTCTAGGGTTAGATACTATTCCCTTTTTTTTTTTTTTTAATACTTAATCCATCACAGTTACTATTAAACTACTATTTATAGTCCTTTAAATGAATCAAAAATATACTTAGTAATTGATTATTTTAATTAACATAAATGGCAAGTATTAAAAATACAATTTTAATTTTTATATTTTAATAACGGAAAGAATTATTTTTTATTTTGTAAAATTTTGGTGGTAATTAAGTTTGGAAGTAACTTATAACCTTGAATATAAAAATACAAATAATTGAACACTTGTGCATACGGCTTAATCATCAGATATATCCTTAATTTTTCAGGTTTTTCACAAAACACCCTAAAATCAATTTAATCCCTAAAACACCCTAATTTTGTTTTTTTTCAAAATAATCTCAATTTTTTTATTTTTATATATAATATCTCAAATCTACCACTGTCTTACACATAAGTCATGGCACATTTGGAACGTTGCATCTGCATGAACACCACGTGTCCAATTTTTAATTAAACAAAATCCACCTTAAAAACTCTATCCAATATATATACATATGAACATGAAAAATACATATATACATAAAATATCTGCTATATAATCATTATTATAAAGAAAAATAATAATTAACCAGCGAAATGGAAAGTGGAGCTACAAGTGCAAGGGTAGTAGTAGGGCAGAGACAGAAGATGAAAGTGATGGTAGCACTTGATGAAAGTGATGGAAGCTTTTATGCACTTCAATGGAGTCTTGATAACCTTATCGATGGTGTTAGTGCAACAAATGAACCTAGTCTACAGGAATCTGGTTTGGTCACTTTGGTTCATGTTCAACAACCCTTCCAACCCAGTTTTTACCCTGTTGGTCCCGGTGGAGCAGGTTTTTTCTTTTTTTAATTTATTTTTAGAAATAAGGAGAGGTTTTAGTTATTTAATTATTTTTGAGACTTACAGGTTTCTTAATTAATCCAGCAGCTTTCTACCCACCAACGACGCTAATGGAGTCTGTAAGGAAAGCACAAGCTGAAAATTCTGCAGCAATACTCTCTCGAGCATTAAAGATGTGCAATGAAAAGATGGTAATTGTTATTTTTTATTATTTAGCTTTTTTTTTTTTTGAAAATAGTATAATAAATATTGTAAGTTGGATTAATTAAAATTTAAATTATACAGATCAAAGCAGAAACTCTGATTCTTGAAGGGGATGCAAAGGACAAGATTAGTCAGGCTACAGAGCAAATGGATGTTGATCTGCTTGTTGTTGGCAGCCGTGGCCTTGGCAAAATTAAGAGGTCATTAATTATTTCTTAGTTCTTATTGTTTAAATTAGCATATCTCCTTTTTTTTTTTTTTTTTTTGAAAGAAGAATTATCAAATCTACTTTTTTTTTTTTTTTTTTTTTTTTTTTTTTTTTTTTGTATTTGGTATATTTATAGTAGAGTTTTTATACCTAAAACAACTGGATTCCATACCAACCATTCATATGGAGTAATCATGGAGTGGTCGGAATACTTTCTCTTTTAACAAGAAATTTGGAGTTTGAGTTTTCTCTTTAACAAAAGGTTTGGAGAGTTTTGGAGTTTGAGTTTTGGGCATGAAAATTATTATGCAAAGAGAGTCACCTCGAGTTAGGGTGGCCAAAATCAGGTTTTCGGACCAGAATCATAGGTTTGGAACCGGTCCGAACCGGAACCAGAACCCATCCAAACCGATTTGATTTCGGTTCCACCAGTTTGGAACTATGAGCTGGCGGTTCCAGCTCCAGTTAGAACCGAAGATTCTAGTTCTGTCAGAAACTGGCTGGAACTGTCGGAAAACCAGCCGAAGAACGGGCCAAAATCCTCGATTTTAGAACCGTTGAGGAACCGAAACCGTTAATTTTCGGTTTGGTTCTCAAATCGAAACCTGCAGTTCCGGAACCGTCGCCACCCTACCTCGAGTCACCTCTACATGGACTCTACCTCGAGTCACCTCTACATGGACTCTACCTCGAGGAATTCAAGCCCGACTCTGTGGTATTCAAGTTCGACGACGCAGTGCGAGATGAGTGATTTCGATGCAGTCCGAGATGAGTGATTTTCGGATACCGGATCTGCAGGACATTTTTGTATATTTACCATTTTTAACGCTTTTTATTAGTAAATAAAAGGATTATAATTGTACATAATATATTTAAAATATAATAGTAATATTGTTGCAAATGGAATAATTGAATGGGCACACGAGTATTTTACCAGTTTTTTATTCTTAGCCTTCTCAATTAATGGAAATTAATTTTACCTGTTTCACTAATTGCAGGGCATTTTTGGGCAGTGTAAGTGACTATTGTGCCCATCATGCAAAATGTCCCATCCTTATCGTGAAGCCACCAAAGGAGACCGCCAGCAACCAGTGAATATTTTGGTCACAATTACTATTACAAAATGTAAACTATAGTTTAGCTTTGTTTACTTGTTTTAACATTTAAGTAGTTATCCTGGTAATCAACCCTGTTTTCTTGGGCTAAGGTAAGGTAATTACGGGTCTGGTTTGAATTAAAATCAGGTTGAGAATTTTGATTTGAACTGGACCGGAATGACCATGACCGGTTGTGTCCGATTTCATGTTTCTACCACTCCAAATCTGTATCGAATTGGCTCGAAACAATAGTACCAAATCAGTTTCTGAAGAAGGGCCTTTCAGATTAGACATTAGAATTGAAAACCAACAGTTGGGTCGGATGTGCGTATTTATCATGTTTGCAGTATAATGTTTTATAACTTAGGGGAAATCATAACAGTATTTTTTTTTTTTTTTGGTTGGGGGGGGGGGGGGTGGGGGGCCTAAATATGTAATTTTATTTCTATGAGCTGTATGGGAAAATATAAAATTAAAAAAATGTGTATTTTTTTCTGTTATTGAATGTAATTCATTCTGTCAAAGGTCTGCTTTTCCAATTTCCTGGAATTAGAGGAAACGGAAGAATTTCAAATCCCTTTCTAGAATGCGTAGAAGGAGTGTTTGAAGACGACGCTTGAAAAATATTTTAGGTACGATCAAAGACTAATGGCAGTATAGACCAAACTGTTCAAGTCATTTTATAATTTTTAATGACTATAAATAGAATAATTTAATATTGCAACTTAAGGACTAAAATGTTTATCTTGGGACGAATTTCTAAAGTCAACTATTTAATATATTTTTTAAAATATATTACTTCGTCTATGATTTGAGACAATTCAAAAAAATACATCTTAGTGATTATGAAAAAGATTAAAAAACTTTATATGCTAAGTCAAAACTTAATTTTTTAATTTATTAAAAAATTTGTTTATATAAGTGCAGCAGGAATAGAATAAACGGCATTTTGGTCTTTCTATTGAAAATCAATAGCAAAACTATAAATTTTAAACCGAAGGACTTATTAGCTAAATGAGACCAGAGCAAGAGGATGTATGATTGTATTTTTTTTTTTTAAAGGATTAAATAGTTAATTTTAGAAAGATAAAAAATATAATTTAATTATAGATATGATTAACTTCAACAGGTGATGTAAATCAGAGATCTTTAACTCCCCGTACAAATGCAAAGACTGACAAGATATAAGTAGCAAATGAAAATTCCCGTTAAAGCTAGGCATTTTAACAAACATAATCCTCGCAGCTGAGCTCAGCCATTTGTTTTTCCATGCATGAAACGTTTGTAACTTTGCACCTGCATGAACACCATGTGTCCAAATTTCAATCAAACAAAGACTCCACATGACGCCTCAACTGTATCCTATTGACCATATATGTACATATTAAAACTAACTCCGAGACATAAATTGAGAGAGAAAATAAGTCTTTGGGAATGGAGACAGAAGAAGGTGCAGTGTTAATGGAGCAGAAGCAGGAGCAGAGGCAGAAGAAGAAGGTGATGGTGGCACTTGATGAGAGTGATACGAGCTTCTATGCTCTAAAATGGACCCTTGATAACCTTATAATCAAAGGTGTTAGTCAAGATTCAGATATGGTTACACTAGTTCATGTCCAACATTCTTTCCAGACTAGTATCGTCCCTCTTGGTCCTGCTGGAGCAGGTTTAATTTTTAAAACCCTTTTCTGTACATAGTTATTTACTTTTTTATATTCTTTAACCCTCCCTTTAAGGGTACGACAAGAAACTAATCCTTTTCAGAGCGATTATTCTTAACATAGTTATTTACTTGTATACAATATGCACATGAAAAAACATGCAAATAAATTCATTAATTACCTTTTTTTTTTTAAAGCAGCTCTTTACACACCGTCTTCAATAGCGGATTCTGTGAAGAAAGCTCAGCAAGAAAATTCTGCAGCAATAGTCTCCCGAGCATTAAAGATGTGCGATGAAAAAATGGTAACTACTAATTAATTAGTATCTTCCAATTAAGTAATGAGGCATTAATTACTATATCCTCAAGTAATTAAATATTAATGCATTAACTATATAATTATGCAGGTGAAAGCAGAAAGTCTAATTCTTGAAGGGGATGCGAAGGACATGATTTGTAAAGCTACAGAGCAAATGCAGGTTGATCTCGTTGTGGTTGGCAGCCGCGGTCTTGGGAAAATTAAGAGGTCTCGTTTCTTATTGTTTCAATCTCTTTTCCACGAAGTAACGTTTTTACAGATATAATTATAATTACCCGAGAAGTGATTTTATAAAATTGATCTAATTTTTATAAACAAATGCATATGCAATAATAAGTGACGAGAGCAAACTGAGAAAATACTCAAAGGATGTGTTTGTTATTAATTTGAAATCTGATAATCTTTCCCTGTTCTTATACACTTATTTATAGTATCATTTAGACTGTAACTGACCAAACGAATTTTATGATAAAAATCTTAATCATGAAAGCCGAACAAGAATATTGGTCATTAATAACTTTCAATGAATTTGTTTGACTGAACAAGAATATTGGTCATTGATAACTTTCAATAACTCTGTTTGACTGAACGTTATATTGAGCTTTGTATTTAAGTTACATTAAGCGCTATATTTAGATGGGATTTAGATATTGCTCAGGCTTTGACCGGCTTTAACTAGCTATTCGTTCTTTTGTGCCGTTCGGTCTTTTGTGCCGTTCAGTCTTTGGCTTACTCGGTTCGCCCGGTTCAAAATCCTTTTATTATCAATAAGAAAATAGATTTGATTGTTTCAATCTAATTTATTTTTACTAATTGCAGGGCATTGTTGGGCAGTGTAAGTTACTATTGTGCCCATCATGCAAAATGCCCCATCCTTATTGTGAAGCCACCAAAGGAAATCGACAAGTAGTGAATATTTTTGGACATTATTAAACTATGTATGTACTGTGTGTGCATTTGAATGTTAATTTTTAGTATTTGTATTGTGTATAAGAGATTGTATTTTTTAGTACTTTGATCGTCTGATCAATCGGAACAAAAAAAATAAATCTAAAAGAACATTTTCTTAAGGTTTTAATTCTTGCTTGATGCGACATCAATGAGAATCAATTTGAACTGAGGTCTTTACTTGTAATTACCCCTATAAAAAGACATTCTTTCCTTTGAAGTGGGCCGGCCAAATTTGGATGTCTGAAAGCCCAACCCAACCCAAGTTTGAGTTGGTGGTGAATCTGAATGGAGAATATTAATGTTCATTTTCGACGTGGAGTTAAGATGTCATGTCAGTTAAGGTTATTTACACTCAGTGTCAGTACAAGTCCCGTGAGCAAAGCCTGTGGCTCCACTGCCCACAAGATCTTACCATCTAATCCGCAGCCTTTAACATGTATCACAGTCTCGCGGGTGTCAGTGATCACATAAACGTTATATAATGCAGTAGGTTTAACAGGTTAGGACTTCTTCTTCTTCTTCTTTTTTTTTTTATATATAGGAACATGAATATGCGTTGTCATTTACACTTGCCATACTAAAATTATGTTTTTGAAAAAAAAATAATAATAATAATTCACATCGATTGAAAAATACAGTGACCAAGGGAAAGTACAGTGCGTAAAAGCCTTATAAAGGGAAAAAAACTTTTTAACACAAGGTGAATATTTTTTACTCGTACCCTCAATTAAAAAAATTATGGCTCAGTATTGCTTTTTTTTTTTTTTTTTTTTTTTTTTTTTTTTTTTGTGAATAAAATGAGAGCTGCTGCTCTTAAGAAGAAATACACAGCCTAGAGTAGGCTACACCCACAGTATCATGTACAAGCCAAGCCAAGTACTTAACCCATTAGGAGCTTCCTGGAGATAGTGTGAACCAAGGGGTAACTGGCTGCCATTGTAGATAAATATTCTGCAGACCAGTATTGCTGTTTTATTTCTTATTTAATGGCAAATGTTATATTTCTTTAAAAAGTAAAATTTATTAATGATATCAAAATCTTGAGAATATAGATTACAGAGCCATTGAATAAAAAATAATATTTCATTGCTCATATAGATTAAATATAAAATTAACTATCATAGTTAATAGGATTTGCAGATCTTTTAACATACGAAAAGAACTCTTATTTATAGTAATTACCATTAGAAGATTTGTTGGAGTACAGGATGAGCAGAAATAAAATTTTCCCATAAAAGCTACTTAAGAGTAAATCATATAACCGCAAAAGAAAAAGAAAAAGAAAAACGGTTTTCAACTGTACCTAGTCATGGTCACATGGTCAGTTAATATTCAGTTAAATCAAACAAATCATGAAGATTCCGCTGATCAGAAAACATGAAAAGAGCAGCAACGGTAAAACACATATGGTTTGGGTATTGGTAATATTTACAGTGTGACGAAGAGAAAGAGGCATCTAAAAAAAAAAAAAAACCAGTTTCTATCTCATTTTCCAGAGAAAGAAAACGCAGTAAAGACTGAGAAAATGAAAGTGGAGTGAAGGAAACAAGGAGAACGAAAAAACCCATAAACATATGATAGCAGCTAGCAAGAAGTGAATAAGAGAGAGAGAGAGAGTAGAGATGAGAAAAACTACAATATGGCTGGAGGCACAAGCTCTTATCAATAGTAAGAGCAGAAAGAGAAAGAGATATGAGAAAAACAATAATAAGGTAACTAGGTTCTTTTCTTCTTTTTTACATTCTAATTTCTCTTTTTAATTCAGTTTCTAATTCAAGATTCAATGACAATTGAAGCTGTGTGTAGGTTTTTGCTACTAATTTCCTTTTTTTTTTTTTTATTAATATCGATTGAATTTCTTTTTCCTTTATTTTCTAGATATATACCTATAGAGTGAGAAAATGATAATGATAGAAGAAAGTTATTAGAATTTGTTATTTTTTCATAAAATGATTTGTGAAAATTTATAATCAATTACAGCTATAAGAACCTAAAGATTCAAATTACTGAATCTTGAATTTTGATATCCAATCTTTTGCTTAATTTGACCTGTAGTGATTTCTTAATTTATCATTCAATTCTTTTTCATATGTTTTTATATCAATTTTTTGCTTCATGAGCTTTGTTATATGAATATTTAGTGATTTTGCATTGAGCAGGCAATAAGCAAGGATCAAAACAATTAGAGCATTAGAATAAAATCATCTTTAGCTGGATTCTTATTTTGTTAGTAGTACATCACTTTATTAACACATAATCTGGCTCTAGGGATATCATTGAAAAACTTATGTTTCTTGAGCCAACACCAAAACTTATATTGAGAATATCCTTAATAATCGCATTTGAGAACTTAATTAGCCATGTTTTGCATATATTTCTTGGCTTTATATTGATGCTTCAACATCAAGTGAAAAGGACGGAGATCAAATATCGTTAGAAAAAGCAAAAGCGTTGGCAGTAAGTGAGAAATTCAACTTTGCTGATGTAATTGATCTTTCTTCCTCTTTGAAGAGCAATGAAGTTATTGAAGTGCCTGCAGAGAAGTTTTCAATGACAGAAATGAAGTCAAAGGGACAAAAGGCAATGTAACTTGATTGACCTTTTTCTTTTACCTATTTGATTACCCACATCAGAATTAAACCTTTGAGCCTTTGAAGCTTACATTAATATTATATCCTGGTTTCAATCAAAGCACTATGTCATTGAACTATAGGTTTTTTTCCCTTTTACTATGTTAGGCATATGTGATAGTTTAATTAAATAGTGTGCCCTCTCCCACATCAGTCTAGATAATTGTTTTTAGAGTGCTTCTCAATAGCGTCGAACCTAGTTGATAAGGAAACAAAGCCCCCATCTTTACCAACTCAACTAACTAAACCAACCCTGTTGAGTAGTGGTTGCATTTGAAGTCTGTCAATGCATACTAGATATGAAGGCCGTAAAGGAATGTAATCAAATGCATTTTCATTCTAAAAATATATCTAATTACATTGTATTTTATTACTGTTTAACAAATATATTCCTAAAAGTAGTTATCTCTGTTGGCTGATTGTAAGTTTTTCCAGTTCAGGTTGATACTGCAAAAGAAGCTCCAAAGCATATAAATACAGTTGAAAACATTGAAACAGAATCATTTGAGATGAAAGACAATATTGTGCTACGTCAGCTACTTGTGAGTATGATTTCTATTTGGTTTATATTACTTTCATCTTGGTAATAGTCTTATGGTTATAAATAAGCAAGTCTAGTCTTAGCAGAAACCGAGATACTTTGATCCTCCAAGTGATTGCCGGGTGGCATGCTCCTCTTGTGGGGAAGAAGGTTATGTAGCAGTAAGATGTAAGCTGCGAAACCAGAAGAAGCCGAGTTTTGTTTGTGGGAGTTCTGAGCACATTTGGAGGCGTTGCAAACAGGTCTAGTATGCAACCTTCCATTTTGAATAAACTCAAAAGGACTTTTTTGGTATTAATTCTGTTTTTAGTTTTTAGTTTCTCTGTCTCTATGCTAAAATTTTGCATATTGGAAAAGGGGTTAATGAAACAAGAAGAAGGATTATACTTTGTGCGTTCTCTTGAGTGGAAAGGAAATATTAATGATATGGAAATTTACACTTCAATTATTACTCATTGCAAGTAATCTTTGATATCTTAGCAGAGGAGAATCCTCCAGCTCGAGAAAGACCAAGAAAACCAATCAAACCCTGATACCTGTTTACGATGCTGGGGTTCTGGGCATGACATGTTTTCATGTAGGAGTGATTCTTCACTTGATGATCTCAAGGTATATACAATTTTTAAATCAATTCTTAATGTGTTTTCCATTATATCTCCATTTTGGAAGTATGGTTAAGTTACTCTTGACAAGCTGCTATTAAAGCGTCAAATTAATCATTTTTTCCCCCGAACCATCAAGTTGTCAAAAGCAGTCAAAAGAATGTCAGGCAAAACTTAATTTTGAAACGTCAGGCTAAACTCAATGTGAAATGGAGTTTCATAAACATGTTGAATGCCGGCTGTTTTTCTGATGTGAACAGGAAATACAATGTTATGTATGCAGGAAATTTGGTCATCTGTGCTGTCCTGATTTTCCAAATTTGAGTCCAACAGAACTTTCTTGTTATAACTGTGGAGAATCCGGCCATTTGGGTTCTGTAAGTTGCAAATTATACTCGTTTGAAACTTATGAAAATGTGATGCAGACGAATCTAACAGATGTTATTCTGAAAGGAATGCAAAAACTTGTTTGAACCAAACAATGGTTCAAAAGGATCTATTACCTGCTTCAAATGTGGAGAACAAGGCCATTTTGCAAAAGGTTGCATTAATAATATAAAGGTTCATTGGCTCGCCTATAATTGCTTGAGTTTGGCTGGAGAAGAACTTTGGTTCTGCTGGTTTAGCAAATTATCATGTATTGAAAGTATTCCTTGTTTGTTCTATTGCAGGATGATGGGAAAGGAACAGATGACTTCAGAATATCACAATAGAAGGGAAATTTTAATGGGATCTTATTCTGCACCTCACGATCTTACATGGAAATGATATGACTAAGGGCTTATTTAGTTTTAGCAGTAGTGGTCAGATTGTAATCATTAATGAGGCTTATTTGCACCCAAAAAAAAAAAAAAAAAAAAAAAAAAGATATTTTTCATCTTTATTACACAAATATATGCATATACATAAACAAAATTCGTCAGGTATATCATCTAAAAAAGTTCACTAAAGGGATAAATATTATAAATACGTATAATATAAATAACAAAGTGGGGTTAAAAAGATACGAAAGCAACATTGAAAAGAGAAAAAAGCCTAATTACAAAAATTTCAAACTTTTGCATGAATTTTTAATTTTACCCAAACTGTGTTAAAAACTATTAATTGTATCCTAAATCTGATAAATTCAAAAATGAATCAACTGTACCCTAAATTTTATAAATGAGTTCCAATTTTACACCAATTCAAAGTTCATTGAAAATAATATTTCAGCAAGTCAATCACACACCACATGCATTTTGCGGATGGGATTCAAAGTGTCAAGCTCGAGGAATTGTATACATGTAATGTACAACTTGTCAAAACATTTATACAGCCATAAAGATACTAGAATTGTACAAGTCGCCCAAATGATAAACAATTCTATTATCAAATTGATACAAAAGGAATTAAAAATTGTCGGTATAACAGCAGTCTTTCGGATTCTGATTGAATTTCAATATTCATGCAACTATATCCTACAAGAATATAAGTCTTCTAGCGCTTTCTTGTAACAGAAGTTAGCCATCGTTTTTTGCTCAGAATATTTTCTTCTTTCGACCTACTTGTGCCAAAAATGATATCAATGCACATTGTATCCACAAAATAGACTGCAAATAGGTTGGCAGAGTTTATCCCTGCAATGAGATAATTGTTTCACAGTTTATCCCTGCAAATCAATTGGCACGTTCTCTGCACTCAGAATCAAAACAACCAAAAGAATTAATATCACTTTAAAGTTACAACTCTTGTATACACACCTGTTGGCTCATGAGAATCTCAACAGCAACATTAAGATCCCCATCAGCAGCTGCTAGTGCGACTTCTACTTGTGTCTGAAATTAGCCAAGGCATTTGCATTAGCAACTCGAACATATCAATATTTCCTTTTGGGTAAACCTACCATCCCCATCTGCCAAGTGTATAATAATTTTGAATCAGAAGTTCCAAATGTCGTTTTGATTACATTTTAAACATATGCAACCTTGTATCCTCACAGTTCTTCCCTTTAAATAGCGGGAATTACTTGCATACGCTATGTATATATAACTGGCTACTGAGAGCATATCACATTTAAGGAAATATAGATATAAAAGTGACTTTATTTATGAATATAAGATCATGAAGGTAATTTTTAGTCGACAATTATTTAATGCAAAAGTGACTTTATATTATGCAAATATGATCATAAAATTAATTTTATTAGACAATTTTTTAAAATAACACTTTCACATTGGCCTAGTGCATATACTCACATAGGTAAGTATCCAAAACGGATAATATGGGAAGAAAACAGTAAAGAGTCTTATTTACCTTCTCAAAACCCATAGATACAAGTTTTTGTATTTGTTCATCAGAAGCAACTGAATCCTGAACCCAGTACGACCATAGAAACACAAAGATGTTAAGATCCAGATTAACAAGAAGAAAACAGACAGTTAAATGCTACTCCTAAAATAATGAGAAAAACCTGATGGCGTGTAGGGCCTTCTGCAGCCACTGCAACTGCATTTTCAGCAGCTGACCGCCTGCATTCAAAGAATAGAAGAGAAATGACCTCACAATAGAAGAAAAATGCAAAGAATGATAGCAGAAAAGCGTAGAACATACAATGAAGCAAGCAAGGACATCAATGATATTGACATTGAGAACAATATAATTGAACATCCCTCCCTAGATCATTTTGGTGAAATTTAATATGTTTGTTCCAGAAGAGAACAACGATGCATATATGCGCGTATGTGTAAAAATTATTGTAATATTGTATATTTTTAGTTTTAACATCTGGTACATTCTACATTCTTCAATGCTTGAATCATCAGTAGCAAAATGATTAAAGACCATAGCTTACTTTAAAGTCACTTGGCTCTGGAATACTACACAAAAAGGTAAACGAATTACAGAGCAAGTAATTTGAGGACAGCTGAAAAGCACACTAGCTGAAAATTTTTCCAATGATCTAATAACATCAAGAACTCTTGCAATTTTCTTGGGAATACTTAAATCTACACTCCACGAGTTGGAAGAAAAGTTAAGAATCACGAATCACCAAGGATACACCAGTTTTTGGTCTCAGCAATGATCTATAAGATGCATGGAAGAAGTCTTCCTAATACCTTCCATCTGACGGTCTATCTACTGTGCCCATTGCAGCCAAATCTGAGTTGCTATTATCCAAGAGTCTAGCCTGCAGGTTCGAATCTGAATTTACAGCGGTACTATTGGCAGAACCAAGTGTTCTTCCTGTCCCAGGGAACCTGCTGTCTTGCATTGACTGCACAACACCAACAAACAAGAGATTCACTGAATACCAAACACTTCATGCTACCAAATTTAAGGATTATATTGACAAGAGAAGCAAAAGGCAATATATTTCTGTCTATTCTATTGGAAAACAACTTGTTAAGCTAACAATAAAATGCAACGCCTTCTATCTTCCAGTGCCATAAAAGTTACAGATACAATAAGCAAACAAAAAGTTTGCCATGATAATCACACTGGCATCTTCACAGAGACCCTGCTATAAAAGTTAGAATGCACAGCATAAACATTGTGTGATGCAGAGGCCTAGGTTTTGAGAATTATTATTTTATCTGATATTGCTCCAGGTTTGGGTCATTCCTTACCAAGCACTCTTAATTACCTGTTTGGGCAGGTGCAGCAGTGGCCAGTGTAATCGCCTCCAAATAATAGTAACATAGACAAGTTATATACAACATGAAAGGGACCTCCATACTAAACACGTACCTGAATAGATGTTTCCCTTTGAGGCATCCATGAAGATAAGTTCCTCCACATGTTTCCAGATAACAATCCACTGCGTATTAGATATAAGAAGTTAGAAATGCCGCATGAGTGAACATTTTAGTGTCATAAGCAAATTTCTAACTTCTTATATTTACCTGGAGGTTGTATTTTGACCCGCATATGTGGGTATATGCGCTGTTGGATTCCCACCAGTGCACATAATAAATTTAGGACGCCTCACGCAAGAGGACTGAAAATTAAAAACAGAACATATCACACTGACTTGTGGACTATGATAAAAAATGAATGCGAAATGTAAAGTTAAAATAAAGGACATTGCTAATGCAAACCAAGGAACATGGCTTTAATTGTTCAAATACAACAGAAACCTCAAACTAGGAATTTTAGGAAGCTTTCGGTTCAGAACTGAAGTATTGATCAATTAAACGCCTGCATCATGCTTTGAAAAATTCCATTTATAATACAAATGCTTCAATCAGCATGACCTAAAAACTATCACAAGGCACAAGCAAGAGATAAAAGAATGTTCTCTGACATCGTAACTGAGCACATAAGAACAAAAAAAAAAAAAATTTGGGAAGACACATCCACAAATACTCAGCACATACAAATACATTTCATTAAGTTGACGCAAGTTTATAATTCTTTGAATCACTTGATAATGGACATACTGTTAGTTGTAACCTTGACAGTAAAACAAGGAATTCACAAATCAGTAAACTAATAAGAGGTTTATGCTCCTCAGCCAATTAAATAGCCAGAAAAAAAAAGGAAAGGAAAGGAAAACTGCCTAACCAAATACTTACAAGCAAAGAAGAGGACTCAATGGAAGAATAGAAAGATGATCCAGGCATAAGAAAGTTGAATATGCCATAGGTATCTGAAAAAAAAAAATTGAATGAGAAATGTCAACATAGTGGCACAAAATGCAATGAGACATATTTAAAACAGAATCAGGGACTACATACACGCAAATCCGGACAAGATCCCACATAGGTGTCCAAGTAAAGAGACATTCGTCATGAGAAGCTGGAATACTATTAATAAGATAAATGCATACCTGAAGCTCGTATTTCAATTAAAGGTTACACATCTTCAAGCAAATGCAAGAGAATATAATAATAAGGCATAAAATGCGTATTCACGTGCACTTGTGTACATGGGTGTACATGTGTACGTGATGTTTATTGTTGGAAAAGTTAAAGCATTTACCACTTAGCAGGAACATTAAAGAGACCAAACACACTGCAAAAGGAAGGAAATACATTATATCTCAATTGGATGAATAAACTAACAAAACACATAAACTATATTGGACTATAAAAGAAAAAAGGAATTTTATCACAGTTCCAAATACAAAAAGTTCATTATACTTTTTACTCAGACAATACAAGAATATCAGAGAGATCTCATTCATAAGCATCCATGCATGTTGACGAAAAAAAGCAGATGTCAAATATAAATTGGCCTTGATTTATGTGGAGAAAAACATTGAAGATGTAGCAAAGTCAAATAAACAGCGATTACTAATGGCAAACATTTCAGAATGCAATTTCATAGCACGAACTAGTAAAGACAAACCTCCTTGACTGGACTCCACTCAAACTTGTTTCTATTACCATCATTGAAAATAAGATTCCGGAGAAGCCTATGGCACACTCATCCATGAGATACTGAAATTGATGAAAAGGATTACGAGCTACCAGCAATGCAATAATTAGATGAAATATAGCATTGCTTGTAGCCAATAAAACTGTTAAGTATAGCAAGCGGATAGATCCCATGATTCTCTCCAATTCAGAACCCAGTGGTACCAAAGCCAGCATGTTGAAGAACACATGAAGCAGCGAACCATGAAAAAGAATAGAAGTATAAATCCTGTAAACTGCACGCCAAAAGAGTAAAGCCAATGATCACAAATGTAGAATGTGCTATGAAGAAAAGAGAATAACATGATCTGATCCTTTCCCAAGCCAAGAATAGAACTGGATTATATTCAAGAATATAAGACAATGATGTATTCTGACATTGATGGTCTCTAATTGGCCATAACTGTCTAAAGTCCTATAGCAGCCTAAAAAAGTTAAAAGGACAGTTTGGTTATGGTTGGTCTCAATCTCATGACTTAAGTTTCCAATCCAGATTTCAAGCTAAACAAGGCCTTGCTAAGCACATAGCCCAGAAAATAAGGAAAACTACAAGTTCACTTGGGGAATTTGGTTTTCATATAAAATGATTTCTCAAGATTACTTCTCTTCATAATCACCTATTAATGCATTTACTTATTGGAATTTACCTTGAAATTGTGATATAACAGCAGATGGCAAGAAGCATACTTCATAAAAGGAGTCATATCCAATCAAAAGGCAAATAAAGTAAATAGTCCCACAAATGATCACCACTGCTGAAGTTAGGAATGGAATGTTTTCCCACCATTGCGCCACTCTAGTGGGCAATCCTGCCTGTTGACCAATAAAAACAACATGTGTAACTGATGAAAAGAAAAAAAACCAAATGAAAACTGATAACTAGACGTGATATTACATGCTTTCCAACTAATTTTGTACTGGCAGCATATTATAATCTAGTTAATTTGGCCAAACAAATTATTTAATTCTCTGATCTTCTTTATCTTCCTAACATCATTCTAAGCATCAGCTAAAGTTTGTTTTTAACCATCATGGTAAGGATTAAACCAAACCACATTTCACCATCCAACTTCAACAATACAAGGAGAAACTCTTATACATAGGGATTTAACAAATTAACTCAGCAAAGGTCGAGACATTAGATTTCTCTCTCTGTTTTTTCTAACATTATAATTTCAGTGCTCCAAAACTAATATGAAAACGCTGCAAACATGCAGATTAACAGAACATTCTGCAAGAAACGAAAAAAAAAAAATCTTTTTTCCTCTGTTGCTGAAAATACATCAACAAAGAAAGCTAGAAACAGAATATCGTCAACCAAGTACAGAAATAGTAATTAAGAGAGTTCAGTAGAGCCTTGGGTCAATCATTAGCAGTACATCTATATATGCAGCTTATTTTGAGAAATTGAGGTTAAAATTTTCCGTTTCCATTTATTTTTTCCCCGCATTTTACGAGCAACCAAATAAGCAGAGGAATTATGAAACCCTAACAGAAAGCACTGAAATTGAAAGGTGAATAAAGGAAAATGACAAAGTAAAAGATCGAAAGCTTACCTCGGTAACAATGTTAGGTCTCATGTCTTAGTTTTCACTTCAAAATTTCTTCGCGATTTCGTTTTGAGTTTTTACTTATATATAAACTGCACCACCAACCTATTCGGGTCAGGAAGGATCTGAGTTATAACCGCTTGAACAGGCGATGGGGTCCGGACTATGGCCCACTGTCGCTGAGGATTATTCTTAGTTCGGAATAATGCTGAATTCCCCCATAACTCGATCGCAGTATACTACAATTTACCAAAAATTTAATTTTTTGATTGATTTAAAATCAAAAAAATTTAATGAAAAATTTTTATGTGAAAAAAAAATATAGATTTCAATTCTATGGAATTGGATATATTTATTTTATTAATATATATAAATATATAGATTCAAGTTAAATATACATTTATCACTAATTAAATGTAATAATTTTATTAATATTACTTTATTTTATATATTTATTTTAATAAAAATATAAAAAAATTATATAGCATAATATAAATATAATTGGTATTATTATTTATTTTTGTGAAATTACTATTTCGAGGATATTTTAAAAAATAAAAGCAAATGAATTTTCAGTTATGAATTTATTTCATACATAATTATGTAGAATCAATTGAATTACATATTTTTAATTAATCATGCCAAATAATGAAAAATCATTCACAGATGAATTTTACTAGAATTCATTTATTTAGAAATGAATTCCATATTTTTTGAATTTATTTATATCAAACGAAGTGTAAGCTTTTTAAATTTGTAGAATTCATTTTGGAAATTTTTTCCGTAGAATTTGAGCTAAATCATTAAAAAAAACCTCAAACTTTACGGGTAATTTTAATTGTACCGTAAATCTAACTTTTTCTCCTAATACCATAAACTTAAATTTTAATTACAATAATATTCTTTTTTCGAATTGTACTCAATTTAATAAATAAAATTATTTTCCTGGATAAAGATTAATATTTATATACATAAATATTAAAATAAAAAGTAATCTATTCATCTTAAAAATAAAATACTTTTTATTTATTCATATGATATATCTCTAGATAAAATGACATTATAATGAATAAAATATATTTTTATAAGAGATTTGTTGGGAAAATCGCTATTTTTTCCGCCCTTCGGATCGGCTTCAAGCAGGAACAAATGAGAAAATAAAATAATAACTGAGAAATTAAAGAGAACACGATAGTTTAACGTGGAAAACTCCCCAAGTGGAGAAAAACCACGGCCGTTGTCAAACGACAATCAAGAAAAATATTCACAATGCGGCAAATTGTTACAACCACAATTACAAAATATTTTTCTACCCGACACCCTCAAAACACCCCAAATATTTTATACTCCAAGGGACTCCAAGAGACTTACTCTAAATCCCTAATATAAAACACATTCAAGTATTTTTGGTGTGTTTTGGTGTGTATGGAAACCTAAACATTGCTTCCATTTTATAGCCAAATCACTATCTTCACTTTGCTTATCTCCCCGATGTGGGATTAAGCAAAAACTAATTTTTTTTTATATTTTTTTTTCTTTTGTTTTCAACAACGGCGGCTAACAATCTCCACCTTGAAAATAAAATAAAAAAAACACAACATTGTCTGCTACCGACAATCATAATTCTTATCGCCAAGAATTATCATACTCCACTATAAAAGAGTATCGCCACTTGGAACCACTTTACCGACTCCAAGAATTTTCCATTGGCCATGTCGGATACCGCTAATAGTTTATGGTGCAACCCTCCTGTTGACTTTTCCGAGAGTTCATTAGCCATCGACATATTTTTTTTTTACCACACACTTTGCATCAACTGTCAACCAATGCCGTGCGCATTTTCGTGGACCAGCTACCAATAATCTGTCCTCTTTCATGGCATCCTAACGGGTAGCAATCATGCGATGAGGACACACATCTCTCAATTACAGAGAGAACACATCATCTCCTTCACTACAGGAGATCTCATTGGCAGCAACAACGTTAGAGCTTTTAGCCGAATCAGCTCCACCGTTCGGGCAATCCTTCCTCACGTGTCCAGTTTGACCACAAATCCAGCAGACAACCTTCCTCTTTCCAGAGCTTTTATTCTTTTTCTTGGTACCGACAAATAAAGTTGAATCCTCATATGATTTATTTTTCATTTCATTCAATCTTCTCTCCTCAGTAAGGAGCTTACTAACCACATCTGCATACATCACTTCCTTACTACCATATTTCAGAACAGGTTTCATGTGCTCATATGTCGAAGGAAGTGACAGGATGAGTCGGAGAGCTTTATCTTCATCTTCGGTTTGCACTCCAAGAGTTTCTAATTCAGAGACGATGTCATTAAGAACACTCAGATGATCTGATAGCTTTGTACCTTCCACCATTTTCAACGTATGAAATTGCTTCTTCAAATATAACCTGTTGGATATATTTTTGCCCTGGTACAATTCTTCCAGTTTCTCCCACAACTCCTTTGTCGTGGACAATCCAAGCACATTAGCAAGAACATTTTTTGCTAGACACATGCGAATTTGACTTGCCGCTTTGATATCCAGCTCCTCCCATTCTTCATCGCTAATCTTGGATTTTTCTGAGTCTCCACTGCTACTGTCTTTTCCTGAATTCTTTCCGCTGACTGGTTTACCCTTCAAAACCTTATGCAGTCCAGACTGAATCAACACGTCTTTGACTTGCACTTGCCACAGTGCAAAATTCATTCTCCCGTCAAATTTCTCAATCTCACATCTCATAGCCGACATGCTTACTTGTGCTTATAACAGTGAACCCAATAATTAGTGAAGTAAACCGATTCGGCAATAACCAGGAAAGATCACAATGATCTCCTAGACAATATTACCATTCCACGTAAAATCTCAGTTGGACGGAGGGGTCACAAGTGGTCCCACTTAAAATCCGGCCTTCTAGACAGAAGTTACGTGCACGGTATATTATCAGAATAGAATAACTTCAATAATTATCGTCAGGACATTCACCACCGATACTCAAGCACACCAAAGCAAAGCTCCACCCGCTTCAAGACTTCCAAAACTCCACCTGCTTTTAAAATAAAATAATTTCTAACAACAGTATTTCTGATGTGGAAGATCAGACTAAGCCGCAACCACAGAGCATACTTATAATTACAAGAATTATTTTAACACTAAAAGCTCCGCCTAACAACTTGGCTCTGATACCACTTGTTGGGAAAATCGCTATTTTTCCCGCCCTTCGGATCGGCTTCAAGCAGGAACAAATGAGAAAATAAAATAATAACTGAGAAATTAAAGAGAACACGATAGTTTAACGTGGAAAACTCCCCAAGTGGAGAAAAACCACGGCCGTTGTCAAACGACAATCAAGAAAAATATTCACTATGCGGCAAATTGTTACAACCACAATTACAAAATATTTTTCTACCCGATACCCTCAAAACACCCCAAATATTTTATGCTCCAAGAGACTTGCTCTAAATCCCTAATATAAAACACATTCAAGTATTTTTGGTGTGTTTTTGTCACGACCCGATTCCGTGGGACGGACCGGCACTAGGGCCCAGGTAAGCTTAAGGCCCCCGAGGCCCGTAGTAAGCCTAACTCATCTAATCTATCGACCTATCTGTCCCGATTTCTTCAAAACAGTAAACCCATATATAAACGTCTGGCCCAATCTCAAATAACACATAATATATAACCTGGGCCTATTCACAATAAATTATAATCACAATAAGGGCTTACTGGTTCACCTGCAGCTAATTACATAATATTTAATTTATAGTGTAGTGCTAACAATAAGTCCAATATTAATACACAACCCTATAACTGCGGAGTTCAAAAATAATCTGATAATAGAATAATTTATACATCCATAAGGAAATAACAGAAATATAAAGTTTACATTTGTAACTCTGCGGAGAAGATTGCAGAGCTTCAGTCGAATCAGCTGCTTCCTAGTACCTGGGAGGTTTGGAGAGAAGGGGGGGTGAGTTTTGCAACTCAGTGAATAATAATAAATAATACACACCACATACAGTCAAGCAAAATGCACTCTAGTATACTGAATGAACACACAACAGTCAATCATATGACATTACATCAGCACCCACAAACAATATCACCTTCAAATAATCACATCACGTGGAAATTAGTCAGTGGCGTCACCTAAACCCCCGACGAGCCGTCCTCTCAAACAGCCCATCCTCTCAAACATGTGCACCCGGGGAGCCAATCCCCCATATCTGGCCGACCGGTCTAATCCTCACTTGACCAGTCCTCTCAATATTTTATTTTACATTCTCTCTTTTCTTTTCCATCTCATCAACATCATTTCATCAATTCATCAGGTGCACACGGGGGCGCCGATCTCCCATTTACCCGGCCGACGGTCCAATTTCATCAGTTCATCAGGATCCATATTTATCGACCGTCCTCACAAACCCAGGGTGACCCACTTCATCCTAACTCCACACAAACAGAGCACAGTATATACACAGCACAAATAATCAAACAATTCATTTATCATAATACACCAATTTCATCCAAATGCACAATTATGCATAAGTATAATTATAGTGATCATAACATAATATATTTGAGAAAATACAATATGTAAATATATAAAAATGTAATGTTATGCAAATGCAGTGTTGACATGCATTATTTATTATTACTCACAGTGATAGAGAGCGAAATTCCAGCTTTGATGTTGTCTTGGAGGAGCACTGGATGGACCCGGGCGATCTAAGAAAAGGAAGAACGACACAAAAGAAAATAATTCTATCAGACAATATTTCTTTACCATTCTAAGAATTTTTATTTTATATTCTAAATTTTTCTACGTAAATAAATCTCGATATTTAATTTATTTTCTGTACTAAAATTTTATTTTTCTATCTAACTCTATTTTATTTGTTTTCGTCTGAATGTGTTTTTATTTTCTACCGAAATTTCGGCAGCATCTCCCCTAAAAATTGGACTATCCACCTGTTAAATTATCAACAATGTATTTAATATCTCCAAATCACACAGCCCATCCATCGGGCAATCAATCAATTAAATTTTCCATCCTCCATCAATTTAATTTTTCCCATCCTCCACATTTATCCACATCAACTATATTAATTTTTCTTTAATTCCATAAATCATAATTTTCCAACAATTTTATTTACTACCAGAATTTAATTTTAATTAATCAAATATATTTTTATTAATCGACTCATCAACACTAAATTAAATTAATTCAACTAATCAAATTTGCTAAATTAAATTAACTAATCCAGATTACTAAAATTAATTTAATTAACTAAAATTACTAAGTTAAATTATACCCAAATTACTAAAATAAATTCTGAGAATTAGCAAGAATTGCTCTATACCCCAAGTATAATTTTTGTTGAATTTTGCTAGATCGGAAAGGCTTACGCGTGCTAGATCGGAGCTACGCGCATCAGGACTGCGAGCAAGTGGCGCGATCTACTGGACAGCAAGGATGGTGGCGCAATGAACTCGAGGAGCTGTGGCGCTGCGATCTGGCTGAGGATGAAGCGCTGCTGCAGGTGGAGCCGCTGGCTGTGGCGCGCGAAGGAGCGGCGAGGCGGTGCTGTGCGCGATGGAGGCGGTGCGACTGCAACTGGCGCGCGGTGGTGATCGGCTGACGTTGCTGGAGCTGCTGGAGTTGCTGGCAGTGACGCAGACGCAGTTGCAGGGAAGAAGAAAGGGAAAGAAAGAAAGAAAAAGGAAAGAAAGAAAGAAAGAAGAAGAAGAAGAAGAAGAAGAAAGGGAGGAGGAGACGCGGTGGCTGTGTTGGTGGAGTGGAGGTGGGGCGCTGGTGAGGGTGAGAAGTAGAGGTGCAGCGCTGGAGATAAAAAGAAAAGAAAGAGATGTTTCTAGATGGTTTGGGTCGAACCGGTTCGATTCGACCCAAATCTTTGATTTTCAATTGGTTTTCGGCTTTTTCAATCGGTTTTCTGTTCGATTTCTCACAGTGTTCGCATTAAAATATTAAAATAAATTTCCAAGCTGTCGGTTTATTAAATTTAATTGGAAAATCTTTGAAAATAAAAATTCGAGTTGTTTCAGTTTTGGTGTGTATGGAAACCTAAACATTGCTTCCATTTTATAGCCAAATCACTACCTTCACTTTGCTTATCTCCCCGATGTGGGATTAAGCAAAAACTAATTTTTTTTATATTTTTTTTTCTTTTGTTTTCAACAACAGCGGCTAACAAGATTAACTTAAGTATAATTTCAATAAACCCTAACTAAAATTTCGTGTTTAAAAAATGGCAAAACAAAAACTTAAACTAATATTCTATATTTATAATTAACTAAAATTTATTATTTTACTCAACCTTTTGTAAATTTAAATTTCTAATCAATATTAGTTAGGGTGTTGTTAAACGGTGAGTTTTTTTGTTAACCTAACCATAAAAAAAGAGTATGGTACAATGAAAATAATATTTTATTTATTAAATCGGATACAATTTGAAATTAGGATGCTATGTAAATAAAGTTGAATTTCAAAGTATTAGGAGAAAAAAATTGAATTATAGTACAATTAAACTATCGGTAAAGTTTGAGATTCTTTTAATGATTTAGCCTAAAATTTGGTTTAGTTATATTCAAATTTATAAAATTGAATTCTTCATTTTTTTTATATCAAACACAAAAATTTGGATTTATAAATAAATTCCATAAAATTTTATGAAATTCATTTATTCCAAATAAATACAATCTTGCATATATATTTTTATTATTAGTTGCTGGTCCTAATCTTAAACGAATGCATTAGAAATGAAGGAGAGAGAAAATTAACTGAGGGAAAAATTATCATATGAATAATAGTTATTATTTTTCACTATAAAAATATGAAAAACACCAATTTACCCTTTTGATTGAGATCAACTTGATCTAAAAACCCTTTTTTGATATTCAAATTTAATATGGATGAGCATTAAAGCTAAGGGTTTATTTGATAATTATAATAAAATACAATGCAATGTAATCAAATAGAACAATTTTTTTTAAAAAAAAAACCTTAATTTTACGCTTTAAATTGAGACTTTTAAAACCTCATTGGCTTATAATTTATATATATCTTTAGAAAATGACAAGTAGGATTGCTTAAATTTGGTATGCCGAATTTGACAAGTTAGATAGTGCCACGTAGGATTCCTTATTTATTTAAAAAATTCATTAAAAATTGAATGATATATTAATTGTTTTCTTTGATAACTTTTTCAATGAAATTAATTTGTAACTAAATACTATAAAAGACTTGTAAACAACCATATATGTGCACCATTATTATATTTATTCATTCAAAAATTGAAATCATGCTAATTCAAATTATTTTCTTTTAATAACTTATTTAATGAAGTTAATTTGTAACTAGATGGTTAAAGAAAACTATTCAAAAGCTTTAAAAAGTATATATGTGCATCAATATTATCCCTAATCATTCAAAAATTTAAATGATGGTACATAAATAGTTTTCTTTTAAAAACTATTTAATGAAAGTAACTTATGACTAAATGGAAAAAAAAAAACTGCTCAATAAATTTCAATTTCAAATAATAAAAGATTCAGTAATTATTTAACTAAATAAATTAATGATGCCCAAAAATTCAAATGATGTTGTATTATTTGTTTTCTTTTAAAAACTTAATTAATGGAATGAACAAGTTCAATCAAAAAAGAAAAATAATTTAAAAGAAGCAACGAGTAGCCATTTTTGTTATTTTTGTACTAATAATTTTATATATTGTAATTTAAAAGAAAATCAAATTTAAATTAAAAAGAATTATTTACTACAACGTTGAATAGTATGAATGTACTTTTTGAATAACATGGATATACATCTATTATATCGTATTTGTTACAGTTTTTAGACTGTGTTTGACAGTAACTTTTAAAATAGTTTTTAATCAAAATATTAAGATAATATTTTATAAAAAGTTAACTCGCGTAACATGTAAAAAAGCTAATCAAATAGTTAATAGCTATCAAAGCAGCTAATTTTGCGGAATAAACCGTTAATGTAATTATTCAATATGAATATTGGAAATTGTCATTTGTCACGTGAGAGAAATATTGAGCAAAAGAAAACAGCTATTAGAAATATGAAATAAGACAAAACAAAGTTTCCCATCAAGCAAAGACATATTCAATCTTTTGAAATTATAGAATAATTTTTGTGACAATTACATGCCACCATCACATGCTAGACTAGAAACTTGATTACCATAATGCGTCCACTAGAAATGCCTTGTAATCATATAATGCCCGATTATGAAGTCAACCAAATTAAAACATCAAAGCCTCACCCCACCTGCCATTAGGCCAACTGCCTGATAATGTTTAGCCAGATACTCACTTAATCAAACCAAATTAGCTCGGTCTCAGTTTATTTAAATACATTTTATGGTATTCAAATCTGAAATCAAATATAATAATCAATCTAAAAGAATTAAATGGTTTGTGTTCAGTTAATACAAACCAAATAAGCTATCTTAGGCTTAAAAGCAAAATCGGTTAATTATATGTGATAATTGAACTAAAAATTGAATATCAAACGGTTTTATATACTCAAACCTATTGGTAACCGAATTTTCAAAATAAATATTCAAATCCGACTGAAATGAGTCGGTGTTTGGCTTCCAATAGCTATGGAGTCCTTACGGTAGCAGCATTTCACATGACCCGTACGTAAGCAGCACGCTTGAAGAAGCCACAAAATACTTCCATCCACCATAGAAGTTGGAGCAGGCCTGGGAAATTAGTTGGCCATATATGAATATGAGGTTGAAGGCCATGTGAAATTCACACGTCCCAGGTTATTAGGCTAAGACATGAAAGCATATAAACAACAAACGATAATCAGAAGCGGGAGAAAGAAAAACCCATGAAAAAAAAGCAATAACCTTTGTTCTCAAATCTGCAAATGGATTGTAGAGAGAGACAGGAGAAATATCAACTGATTTCACACGTTTGGTATTTGCAAGTGAACCCTAAACTAGCAGAGCTACAACTTTTATGTAACTATTGGTAGAATTTCAAATGAATTTTTTACCTAATACATAGGAAACCAAACGTGGATTCGTTTGCAAATTTAAAATAAATTATATTTTTGTTGGTTCAAGCAAAAGATCGATACTATGTTTTTCAATGCAGTTACAAAATTGCCTTCACTTTTTGTCGATGCAAATGCCGTTTTTAGAGTCCAAATGGTGCAAAATAATCTGTCATCAAACTTGCCATACATCAACAGTAACAAAGACATTCCCCATGGCATGGCTCACAACACAATAATGGCCTAAAATGGGTATACCAATTCAATAGAAATTCTATGTTTGTGAAATTTGTCTGAACACCCTTGTCAAAAAACTAGCAAATTGTTCAGTTACCTGCCACAATACAAGATTTTCAGTCATAACCTTAGTTGCCCAAAGAGAGGGGAAGGGATAGAGAGATGCTGCACAATATCTGAAAAAGTCACAATTTTCTACACTCTTTAACATTTTGCTTTAGAATAACTGGGAATACCATTTTAAATCAAATTCTGGTTGAAGATCAAGAAGAAGAAGAAGAAAATTAGACATGTTTAAGCCATAAGCACCTATAAGGCTGCAACATTACAGGAAGAATCCATAGCACATTGATGCTTCCAACTTATCCATTCATTGGAAAAGGAAAGGCTCCATCTATAATCATTCTGCAAATGACCATAATCTCAGCATCAAATATGTGGTCAAAGTTTTGTATGTGAGATGAACAAATAAAAAGTAAAACTGAGAAAATAGTAGTTTTCACTCAAAAAAAAAAACTTTGCAAATAAAGGATTTTCAAACTTCTAATGCATCAGTAGGCAATATGACATTCCACATACTATATCATAGTAACAAAACCACATAACAGCAACTTACCAGATCCGCAAGAAAATCTCCTACTTCTCCAGTTCCCACCCTCCCAATCTCATTTCAGGGTCATAATTTGTGAATAGTCTGAACTCGTTCCCAAGCTTGCTAGAATGTTGAGGCCTAAAACCACATGGATGCAAACCTAAGAGCTCTGCAGCCCTATCTTTCTGCACCTCCCCTACCAGTGTTGGAAGCACAATCCATTAGACAATACAACCCCCTTGGGAAAATGCTACATATCTGGTTTTATATAACTCTCCAAGTTAATAGAAAAAATAACTTGTTTTAATAAGTTAGATTGGGCCAGTATAGTCTGCCCAGATCTGCAAATGAGCAAGAACTGCAGTATTGGAAGCTACTACAATTTAACTGGGGAAAAAAGACTGGGCGGATTATGTACCTGTGAGTAGAAGCAAATGGGATTTTCCAGGTCTTGCAAGAAAAGAAATTGTTTGAGAAACCTTTTCCAAACACTCCTTACTCTGCCACCATAAATATCAACTAAATTAGTTAATGTCCATGTCATATGAATATTTGAATAGTTTGCAGGTTACTCGCTCAATGAATGAAATGCAATATTGCGCCATGGTTTCACAGGAAAAAAGAAACAGCTCCCATGAATAAACATCTGGAAATGAGTCAATAGATGATTGAATTCACTTAAAATCTCAAACCCATTTCACAACATGTGATTCAAATAAAAAACCTCACTTCATTTAGGGTATTACCTAGCATAAGAGCCTCTAGAAGTAAGCAAGGCCCATGATATCACTATTTTATTTATGGTATTGATATCCAATAAATAGCAGATGTCAACAACATAAAAGTTTTGAAATTAAGAAGGGATTACAAATCAAAATTGAAATAATTAGAGACGAATTTTGTTCACAAAATACGAAGCAAAAACTACATAATCTCTAGGTCATCTAGCTGAAGAAAGGACATCTAATACTACCCCCCAAAGACTTTATACCAAAAATTACTTATACAATAAACAAGTAACCTATTTAGACATTCTGCATTGAGGTTGAAATTACTTTTCTGAAGAAACATCATTTTAGACACAGTTGGATAAATAAGTTTGAAATTGTTGCTCCACCTTAAAAACAAACTTTAGAGACTTCCAATCAACATTTTCAACATAGTGCTTTTCTTAACAGTAACTCAGACAAGAATATCCAACAAACCCATAGACTACACGAAACTCCATCCCCTTTAATAAAATCCTCAAACAAGACAAATCGAATGAAAATCCTTAACATTTTCAGGTAGCCAAAAAAAAAACATCTAAAAACAAGACATTCCACATGATTCAATCAACTATGAGAAAGAATCTTATTGCTTGAAAGAAATGATTAAGCTACTACGAACAATGACAAACCAGATAAGGAGGATCGGCAACTACAACTTGGAAAGCCTGTTTCAACTCATTAGGCAAGTCTTCAGGTTGATTATAATCATAAAAGGTGAAATCACTTCCATATTGCTCAAATCTTTTATCATATTCCAGCAATTGCACAGAAGCATTTGGTTCAATTTTCTGATGGAAAGACAAAAACCACCAATAGATCCAAAAATGTCACAAAATTAAGAGAAATGAAATTGAAACTGTATTTTAAAGAATTCAATTCTTATTTAACAAGTTATAACCTTGATATAGGCATAGAGAGTAGGGCAAGCGATGCAAGCGGCACGACAATTGGAATTGGTGCCGTTCGTTAGTAACGCAATAACCTCTTTGGCTACGGTTTCTGCAGTTAAAGGATCATACCAAAACTGGCTAAGCCTCCAATCCTCTGCTACTAAGGCCACTTGCTCTCCAGTTTCTCCTCCCACAGTATCTTCACTGCGCTCGTCAACATCGAACTGGTTCTGTTCTTCAAGAAACTCTGTTAGAGCAGCTAAAGCATACGAGCTCAGCATTGGCGGGTCATCATCATTGTCCTCGTTCAAAACGCAGTCGTTTCTTTGTCTCCCGAGCTCTTCTTCCATATTCCTGGAACTCACCTCACAATTCTTGCCGGCGGAGAGTAGACTGTATGGGCTGTTCTAAAACCGGTCAATTGCCAATTTGTCCTCCGTAATTTCGAAAATAGTCCAATTGAGTCTGAAAGATACTTTTTGACTCAATTAGACCTTGATCTTTTTTGTTTTCGGTCAATTAAGCCCTTCTTTTTTTTTTTGAATATTAGGGAGGAAGATTCGAACCCGAATCTATTATCGGATCGTATATGCACTTACCACTGGATTGTATATTGGTGTAAAATTAAATCCAAATTTTATTAAAAAAATAAAAAAATAATTTTAAAATAATAAAGCCTATCAATTATATTTCAATATTATAGCACCGATGCCATTCTGTCATGATAGTATATGAAATCTATTATTAATGGAATATTGGAACTTGAATATTGAGATGATGCTTAGGATATAAGAGTATTAAAAAATATATATACTCTACTTTTGGATTCATGAGTTTTTGATATTTAAGCATAAGTAATTTATAGTTAAGTCATATTTAAATATGTTAAGATTTGTGATTCTGGTACAAAATGTGGCATATGTTGCCTAATTTTTTGGATCGAGGCTTAGAAATATCATTAGAATCAAGGTATTCATAGTTTGATTTGGTTCGATTTAAAGATTTTATATAAAAATTAATAATGGCACCTTATAAAAAATTTAAACCAGATCAAAGCATGAAAGATACTCAAACTAATATGATTAATTAATAGTTTGAAATCAAGTTGAAGAGTTCTTTAAAAAAAAAACAAGTTGAAGAGTGTTCGTTATTATTATAAAAATAAAAATATATTCATATTTTAAATCCTTTAAATCCTTTATTGACTTGTTGCTATGTGTGAGATATAAATAAAATTTTAAGTGAAAGAACTTAAATTACTTAAAATATTATATGACTTATTAAAAAGAAAAATAATTTGATTAATCTAAATTCACATAAAAATAATACATTTATCAACCCAAATTAGTTGGTTTTATTATTTTTTGATTTGATTTTGAACTGATTTATATTAAAAAAAAAAATGTCCATACCAAACATTACACTGTTACAGGCCCATATGTATTTGTGTTCTCTTCAAATGTGGCTTATCGCAAATTTGGAACCTTCCAATTAGGGGATAAACTTCAAACCGGTAATTGTCAAATTTTGCAGGAGGCCTTGTTTGTTAACCCCTCTTTAAACCCTCTATCAGTAAACACATTCAAGCTACTTTCTTTCCCCTCCCCTCCCTTTTTCTCTTAAAAATGGAGCCATTGTTTAAAGAAATGAAATTTGGTAGATTGAGTAGTGTATTCTACACTGTTACTCGTTTGGGTTCTCGAAATTTGTTGGGTTCTTCGTTTTACTCGACAAAACGTACGACTGACCAGGAACCTAGAAGACCAGGGGAATACAAATTGAACCAGTTGTACCGTCGGATTTCACCTGTCGGTGATTCGAAAGTCTCAATTGTTCCGATTCTTGATCAGTGGATCGAAGAAGGACGATCTGTAAATAGAGATCAACTCCGTGTCTTCGTCAGGGAACTCCGTTCCTACAACCGTTACTCTCACGCTCTTGAGGTACTAAATTCAATCATTGTTTAGCTGATTGTACATTTTGTTGCTTATTTATTGCAGAATTTAATAATGATGTAATGGACAATTTAGTTGATTGATTTAATTTTCATTTCATTTGAAAGAAAGATTTCTCTTTTAGGTTTCCATTTATTGCTATTTTTTATGATAGGTTTCAATTTTGTATCTATAACTATAAGTCTCCTGGTTTCTGTTAAAGAAATTGTTTTATGTCTGATATTTTGTATCAATTTTGCATAAAGGTTGATAATATGTCTGATATTTTCTTCTTAACACAGCCTCTTGATTAGTTTATGTATATCTCATTATCTTCCTCTAGATTTTGATGTGGATGGCTGACAAAAGATACATCCCACTTACTTCAATTGACATTGCTCTCCGTCTGGACTTGATTTCAAAAGTGTATGGAATAGAAGAAGCTGAGAAATATTTTAATAATATTCCGCAAAAATTTAAAGTCCTAAAGGTTTATGGTGCTCTTCTCAATTGTTATGCTCGTGCAGAATCTATTGAAAAGGCAGAGGCAGTGATGCAAAAGATGAGGGATTTGGGTTTTTGTTCTAGGATGTCATTGACTTACAATACCATCCTTAATCTTTATTATCGGACTGGAAATTTCGAGAAACTTGATGCCTTGGTGCATGAGATGGAAGAATATGGCATTTCTCATGATAAATTCACAACTGGCATACGACTAAGTGCCTATGCAGCTGTTTCTGATATAGAAGGAATGGAAAAGATTATTACAGAGATGGAATCTGGTACCAAGATTGCTTTCGACTGGAGTAGTTATTCTGCTGCAGCAACTGGGTATAGGAAAGCAGGACTTCTGGACAAGGCATTGGAAATGCTGAAGAAATCTGAGAGACTTATTACTAGCGAAAGAAGGAATACAACATATGAAATCCTTATCACACAATATGCAGCAATAGGGAAGAAAGACGAAGTTTTAAGGATCTGGGAACTTTACAAGAAGAACAAAAAGGTTTACAATAAGGGATATGTTAGTGTCATTAATTCTGTCTTGAGGTTTGATGACATTGAAACTGCAGAAAAGATTTTTGAGGAGTGGGAATGCCTGAATCTAGTTTATGATATCCGAATTCCCAACTTCTTGGTCCGCACTTATTCAAGAAAAGGTCTTCTGTGCTGAAATTCTTATCAACAAGGTAGTATCAAAAGGGGGGAAACCTAATGCATTGACATGGTATTATTTGGCAACAGGGTATCTTCAGAATGATGAAACTCCTAAAGCTGTGGAAATGATGAAGAAAGCAATAGTGGTTTCGCAACCCAATTGGAAGCCGAGCAGCGAGAGTTTGGCTTCCTGTTTGGAGTACTTGAAAGGGGAGGGAGATTTTGAGAAAGTGAAAGAATTCACATCATTACTTGTGGATAATGTTATTATTTCTAAAGATATTCAAGAGAGATTGTTGAATCATATGGAAGCTAAGAAGTCCAACTCTGATATACTCAGTGTATTGAATGATGTATTTTTGGTTCAAGAGGAAAATACATCATATCAGAGGAAAAATGTTGAATGCGAATCTGAAAAGTTTATTTAGTGATAGCGGGAAAAAAAGTGCTAAAAGAACTTTAATCCTATTCTGAACTAGATGTATCAGCAGCATATGACAAATGAACTGTGCTGGTGTAAGTCGCCATTAATCACCACTTAATTAAGAACAATCTCTTGTGAACGTTTCTGACCTTTCCATAATTGTAGATATATACGTCTATATATTTATAATTTTTTTTTTTTTTTCAGCTGGATTTGCTAGGTGGGGAGTAAATTTGTAATTGATATTACATGTTTGAACTTTATATGTAAATGTACATTTATTAAAACATATTTATTAGGTCATATTGTGAAATTATGAATAGCTAGAGCGCCTTTTAAATAAATGATGACTTATGAAATGAAATTTAATTAATATGTGTGATATTTTACTCACGTTTATCTCGATGTAAAATCATGTTTTAACATTAATAAAATTTGAAGAATGTAAACAAATATAAGTAATATAAAATATAATAAAAAATAATGGACTATAAATAAGCAATTACAATGCGCAACTTCTTTTGCATCTCTATTCATTACTAATTAGTTCTTATCGCTTTTAAGCATAGCATAGTCACGTCGATGATCAAAACTAAGTTTGAATGGAGGCAAAATTAAGGGTTTCAGGGCGTGTTTGGGAAACAGGTTAGTATAGTACTGGTTTGAATTTTGAACCGGTTTAAAGAAGAGCCCATACCCAAACATTACAAACAAGCCCATTATGTTTGCAATCCCTTTCTCGGAACCTTAAACAGTAAAAACGTTGAGGCTATCTCTTTCCCCACCCATTTTCTCTAATATCTGGAAATTTTGTTGATGATACTGTTAAAAGAAATGAAATTTGGTAGATTGAGAAGTTTATTCTACACTATTACTTGTCTGGGATTTCGAAATGCGTCGGGTTCTTCCTTTTACTCGACAAAAACCACCACAACCCAAAAATTTAGACTACCAGGGGAAGACAATTTGCAGCAGCTCTACAGTCGGATTTCGCCGGTCGGTGATCCTAATGTCTCCATTGTTCCGATTCTTGACCAGTGGATCGAAGAAGGACGATCTGTAAATAAAGGTCAACTCCTTGTCTTCATCAGGAAACTCCGGTACTACAATCGTTAATCTCATGCTCTTGAGGTACTAAATTCCATTATATATATATATATATATATATATATATATAGCTGATTATTTGTTGCAGATTTTTACAACAATATTATATATAATTTAGTTGGATTTATTTAATTTTCATTTCATGTGAAACAAAAGATTTCTCTTTTTGGTTTCCCTTAGTTGCCATTTTTGATGATAGAATCTTTTCACTATTTTTGGATTGATGGAATATAGGAGAGGAAAGAATGAAAATTTTCTTTCCTTCACTTGTTTGGGAATGAAGAAATTCTGGGACGATGGAAAATATAGAGTAAAAGTAAATCATAGGACCTACATTTCATTTTCTCTCCAATTTTTGGAAAGTTGGAAGAAAATGATTGAAATTACAATTTTACTCCTATTTATTGTACTTTGTTAAAAAAAACTAAAGGTTAAACTCATAATTTTACTGGTTATAAAATAATTTCCCTCCTCATTTTCCTCACAAATATCCAACATGAAGAGAAAGATTCTTTTATATTTTCCCTATTTATTTTCCTTTCATATTTTCTTTCCTCCCTAAATTGTTATCCAAACACACTATATAAGAGTTTTTTTTTTCTTGTTTATATTTCCAAATAGAAGATGTGAAACTTTCATATTCTGAATAACATAAACATGTCCGGTATTTGGTTCTTAACGCGTTCCTGATCAGTGTATTTATATCTCATTATGTTGCTCCAGATTTTGATGTGGATGACTGATAAAAGATTCTTTGTTCGTACTTCGGTTGACATTGCCCTCCGTCTGGACTTGCTCTCAGAGGTTCACGGGATACAAAAAGCTGAGAAATATTTTAATAATATTCCACAAAATTTCAGAGTGCTTGAGGTTTATGGTGCACTTCTCAATTGTTATGTTCGTGCAAAATCTGTTGAAAAAGCGGAGGCTTTGATGCAAAAGATGAGGGATTTGGGTTTTGCTAAGAATTCATTGAATTACAATAACATGCTCAGTCTTTATCGCCAGACTGGAAATTTTGAGAAAATCGACATGTTGGTACATGAGATGGAAGAAAATGGCATTGCTTTTGATAATTTCACATTCAACTTACTACTAAGTGCCTATGCAGCTGTTTCTGACATACAAGGAATGGAAAAGATTATTACAAAGATGGAATCTGGTACCAAGATTGCTTTGAATGATACTAGTTATTCTGCTGCGGCAACTGGGTATACAAAAGCAGGGCTTCTGGACAAGGCTTTGGAAATGCTGAAGAAATCCGAGACACTTATTACTAGCAAAGGAAGAAGTAAAGCATATGAAATCCTTATCACACAATATGCAGCAATAGGGAAGACAGATGAAGTTTTAAGAATCTGGGAACTTTACAAGAAGGAAGAAAAGGTTTACAATAAGGGATATGTTTGTATCATACCTTCTATGTTGAAGTTTGATGACATTGAAACTGCAGAAAAGATTTTTGAGGAGTGGGAATGCCGGAATCTATCTTATGATATCCGGATTCCGAACTTCTTGATTGGTGCTTATTGTAGAAAAGGTCTTTTGGGAAGTGCTGAAACTCTTGTAGACAGGGTAGTATCAAAAGGAGGGAAGCCTAATGCATTTACATGGTATTATTTGGCAACAGGGTATCTTCAGAATGATGAACTCCTAAAGCTGTGGAAATGATGAAGAAAGCAATAGTGGTTTCGCAACCCAATTGGAAGCCGAGCAGCAAGAGTTTGGCTTCCTGTTTGGAGTACTTGAAAGGGGAAGGAGATTCTGAGAAAGTGAAAGAATTCATAAAATTACTGGTGGATAATGGTATTATTTCTACAGAGATTCAGGAGAGATTATTGAATCATATGGAAGCTAAGAAGTAAGAAGTCCAACGCAGATATACTCAGCGTATTGAATGATGTATTTTTGGTTCAAGAGGACGATACATCATATCAGAGGAAAAATGTTGAATGGGAATCTGAAAAGTTCATTTAGCGATAGAGAAAAAAAGAAGTGCAGAAAAGAACTTTGACCCTATTCTGAACTAGATGTCAGCAGCACTGCAGCAGCATATAACAAATGAAATGTGCTGGTGTAAGTGGCCGTTAATCACCACTTTAAGAACAGTCTCTTGTGAACTTTTCTGACCTTGACCTTTGTAACAGTAGATTGACTCCACTTTTTTTAGGCTTTAACCAATTCCCTTGCTTGGCTAAGCCATATTAAGCATTTCACATGCCAATACACTTCAATTCCAAATAGCCTAAATGATATTACTAATAAATAAGGTTGTATTTGTTTCTATAAAATAATTTACAAAAAATTATTTTTTATAATTTTTCATTGTTTGGGGCGTTTAAAAAAATAATTCAATGGAAAATATTTTTCCGGTTAAAAGAAAAATAAGTCATTTTTAAGGAAAATAACTTTTAATTTTCATGGTCAAAGGAAAATTAGTCATTTTTAAATAAAATGACTTTTAATTTTCAAGAGAGGAAAATATTTTTCAGATATTGACAAATTTATTGTAACTGTATAAATTCATATTTTTTAATTTACTAATCATCGGTAACCATTACCATCAATCATTGTTCACCACCACCAATCACCGACGACTTTTATAATTTTTTTTTTTTTTTTTTGTATTTTTTTCCCATATTGAATAATAAAAATTTTAAAATACGAAATTTCTATTATTATAAATGTTTTTTACAATTTGAAAAGTTAAAAGATTTTAATATTTTTAACTAATTTTCAATATTACAACCAAACAATAAAAAATAAGTCATTTAAAAAATATTTTCTAAGGAAAAAGTTTTCCAAAAGATAAGTTAAAAAATATTTTTCAAAAAAAAATATTTTTTAAAAATAAATTATTTTTCGAAACCAATCGATTCTGAGATTTTGTAAATTCTTTGTTTAGCTAAGCATGCACAGTGAAACATTAAAATAAGGAAAAATGTTCAATTTCAACCCTGAACGTGAATCATATGTACAAAAAGCCCACTTTTTGACTTTTGGGTCATACATTTTCATAATTTATTTTAACCGGCTCAATTAACATAGTCTCTCAATTGGCCAAGGAGCGTGGTAAAGTAGAAACACATCTGCGTGTTATTAAATGGGCATTCTCTTATATATATATTCTATGAGACATTTCTTTTCTTTATTGTTATAATAATTATTTAGATGAATATCAAATAAATAATTATCATGCCATTATTGAATGGAAATAGACAAATTTTCAAGAATTAAATCAATTTTTATTTTTTTCCAAAAAACTTTCCATTTTTTTCTTTTATATAATTAACAAAAGATATATATGGTAACCAAAAAAAATAATAAAGCTCAAATTATTCAAGAAATGAATTCAATAAACAAGGCCAAAACCAAGAAAAAAAGATGAGAAAAAGTTGTATAATTTTTTTTCTCTTCTTTTTCCAATAACAGAAGTATAATAGAAAATTGTAATATATTTCCAATTTAAAAGAAATTGTAAAGGAGAAGAAGAGCAAAGAAGGTTTTAGAATACTAAAATTATAGAGAAATTAATTTATAAAAAAACAAAGAACCAAGAAAAAAAAAATTAGGAATAGAATTTATACATGGTCACTGTGAAAACTAGAAAAGAAATATTAAAACAATTAAATCCTTGAAAGAAAAACAAAAAGAAAAAAGAAAAACTTAAAAAATAATTCGATTCTATCAGTCTTCTATTGAGAGAGAAAAAACATGAATCGGATATAGACCATTTTTTCTAAAATTAGATTTCCTTTATCATATTCTCTCCTCTTTATTATCATTCTCTCTTGGCTTCAATGCATTCTCCTGCTAACATAACAATTTATTACAATTGATAAAGAGAAGAAACAATTTAGAGAAGACAGAGAGGATAGAGAGATGCTATGAATTAAGAGATGTAATTATCTGCTGCAATTAATAGAGAGAAGAAAAATTTTTTACAAGATAGATGATCAAGCCAAGCACACAAACTTTACGGGATTAGGATTTCGTTCTCCAAATAGAGATTTTGGAGATTTATGCTTTAAAAAGTGCTATTTTCATATTTTTCCAACCAACCATTAATATTTGTTTGAAAAATAATTAACTTCTCTAATGTTGACAGCGTGTACTCCACGCCATTTCTCCAGCTGAGATACTGTGCAAATTGAGCCAGTTAAAATAAATCATGGAGATTTTTGGCCCAAAAGTTAAAAACGGGTATTTTGTACAGATGAACCAAATACAAGGGTACGTTGAACGTTTTTCCTTAAAATAAACCATTATAAGACCAGCTAAAATCAAATTAAACTCTAATTATTACCTTTTGGTTTGATTTCATGATTCTTCAGACCAAACATTTTGGTTTGATTTAGCATAAACCCGCGAACCCACTTAACCCGAACCAGATACAACAAGACAGAATTCGAGCGGAGGCAAAATTTGGGGTTTTGGTGCGTGTTTGGGAAAATGGGTGTTATCCCCTCCTTGAACCCTAAACAGTAGACACATTCAAGCTACTCTCTTTCCCCTCGCTTTTTCTCCTCACTGCAAATTTGCTAGAAAGAAATGAAATTTGGTAGATTGAGTAGCGTTATAAAACTAGTTATGAATTTTTTTTATTAAAGATCACATATATCTTCGAATCAAAATAATAAATTTGCTTTACTGATTCTGCTGAAATATTTCACATATTAATTTATTAGGAATAAAAATTCTAGATTGAAAAATAATTTTCATTGTCGTTATTTGAAAATACTGAAGCTAACCATATGATTATCTTCAAGGAAAATTCTTCTTTAATAAAGTAATTAATTGAATAAATAAATTTATAATAAATTCATTGATATGAGTATTTTAGTTTTTTACTAATTCCCTATTTTATCCCTTAATTATTCTTGTCAATCAAACACATGAATGTAATATAAATTCTCTATTCCATTTCATTCTATTTTTTATTTTGTATTAAATAGTCTAAGAGTAAAAAAAAAAAATAATTGTTTTAAAAATTATACTAATTGCACATCAAATTAATATTTTGCATAAAAAAATATAAAAATTCTTAAAATTACTGTCAGTAGAGTAAAAAAATGCATAATATTACTAAGCTAACTATTGGAGCCACAATAAATGATTGTCAAAAAAGCTTTTTCTTTTTTTTTTTTTTTTATCTAAATCACCGGTTTCTTATTAGATATAAAATATAAATTGTTTTCAATAATTATTTTATTCCAAAATATAAGTCGTTATTTTAAGGAATAATAAATAATATTTTTTAATATTATCCTTATTTATATTAGATACAATAAATACTTGCACAATTAACTATTGATTTTGAGATAAAAAATAATTTGATCAAATTACCTTCGATTTTATTATAATTTAAAAGAATTAATTGTTTTCTTTATCTATATATAAAAATCTTAAACGATTGTAGTATATTTCACACTTAAAATCCGACACATAAAAATTCTAAACAACCAATCCACATTAGTTGATTTTGTTGACTTTTGCTTTGATTGCCGTTTCATCATCGGTTTACACTAAATCCTATATATATATATATATATATTCTTATGTTTTTCTTCCCATTTTCTCTCCACTCATTCAACATTAATCTATTAATCTTTATTTGGGACTGCGATTATTAATTAGCGTTAATTTTTACTTTCTACTCTTTATTTGCTTTTAATCTTTTATCCGCTTTTTTTTATTATTATTTTTTAATTATTGTTATTTGCTTTCATATTCGGAGCTTTTAAGTTTTTTTTTTTGTGAGGGTTTGAATTATATTTCTAGCCCATATGAGTACTTATAATGCTTAATATTATTATTAATGATTAGTGAATTATATTTCTAAACAAAAATACTTTGATATGGTTTACTATACACCTCCTAATATATCCATTGAATTAGGGTTGCATATGATTTGGATTGGATCGAGTTTATTGATTTAAACTACTCAATCTATAAATATGAGTCTTTGAATTTTTTTAATGCAATTCAATCGATCAAATAGGTAAACCCGCGAATATAAATGAGTTGGATTAGATTGAGTTAGAACGTAAACCTATGAGATTAACTAAATGATAAATAATACAAATAATTACAAACCAAATACAATTGTTTAAGAAAAATTACCATCAAAATTAAATATATTTTGTACAAAATTATATAATAAGTTTCACAAATTACAACATATTCTAATAGCATCGTTTCAAAATAAAATTAGGGTTTATCTTTAAAATTATAAACCAAACTAAATTAATTAAAAAATTCATATATATATATATAGTTATCATTATTTACTGATTGGGTTGGATATACGAATTTGACTAGCGAACCTATAGCTCAATCTAGCTCGTGAATCATAAGTATAACCATCTAACTCAATCTATTAATTTTCTTTCAAATCTGTCAGATCGCTCGGGCTGAATAAGATTGGGTCAGATTTTGTGCAGCCTGCACCGAACCATTAAAGAAGAGGCAAAATTAGGGTTCTTGGGGCGTGTTTGGGAAACGAGTTAGTGTAGTACTGTGTCTGGATTTTGAACCAGTTCAAAGAAAAAGCCCAATACCCGGATATTAGCGGCCGTTATCCCCTCTTTAAACCGATGACAGTCAGTAAACACCTTCAGGCTACTCTCTTTCCCCTCCTTTTTCTCTTAACATGAAATTTTGTTGATGCCATTGTTTACAGAAATGAAATTTGGTAGATTGACCAGTGTATTCTACACTATTATTCGTTTGGGTTCTCGTGATGTATTGGGTTCCTCGTTTTACTCGACAAAACCCTCCACTGCTTGGAAATTTAGAGGACCAGGAGAAGACAATCTGGGCCAGCTCTACCGCCGGATTTCGCCTGTCGGTGATCACAAGGTCTCAATTGTTCCAATACTTGATCAATGGATCGAAGAAGGACGATCTGTAAATAGATTTCAACTCATTGGCGCCATCAAGGAACTCCGGTATTACAAACGTTACTCTCATGCTCTTGAGGTACTAAATTCTATAGTTGTATAGATTATTGTGTATGTTGCTGCCGAATAATTGCAGATTTTTATAACAACATACTGCACAATTTACTGGTTTGATTTAATTTGGATCATGTGAAAGAAAATCTCTCTCTTTTTAGGTTTCTCTTAATTGATATTTTGATGAAAGAATATTGAAGTGTGAAGATTTTTTTTCCTGTTTATAGTTTCAATTTTTGTGTTTTCAGATTAACAGTGTGCTGATTTCTATGAAATTGTTGTTCTTTAAAGAAAGGATCATGAAGAGTTTTCCTTTTTCGAAATGAATTGCAAAAAAATTTGTAGAATTTATTTATACGAAACTAGGGATAATGGAATTTGTATAAGAGAAAAATGTGAAGCATAATGAGGATAATTTTCAGTCTATTAAATTTATAATGTTAAGTTTGTGAAGGAGAAAAATAAATTGCACTCAATTTAAAATGACTTTTATAAATGGAAAATCAGATTGCAGCTTTTTATTTATTAGAACAAAACTATAATTTTACAAATTCACTCATAATTGTAATTCCTCTCTCACTCACAAATTTTGCTACACATAACACATATGTTTCTCTTCTTCACTCACTACTACAGACACCTCACTCTTTATTCTTTTCCTCTTCAACCTGATACAAAATGCAATGTCCAAAGACCATATTTATAGGCAAAAATGGTTTATGAAAATTAATCTCAACCTTTGATTTTTGGTCGGCGAGAACATATTTTACACATGTTTTCATTTTGTGAAAACATGTCTTTTCATTTTTATTTTTCTTATTTTTGTTTGGTTCTGATTTTTAACATATAATATGTCTGATGTTTTCTTAACTGCAATGATCTTTGGTTCTTAATGCAAGCTTTTGATTAGTGTATGTATATCTCATTATTTTGCTCCAGATTTTGACGTGGATGACTGACAAAAGATACTTCGCACTTTGTTCGCCTGACATTGCCCTCCGTCTGGACTTGATGTCAAAAGTTCATGGGATAGAAGAAGCTGAGAAGTATTTTAATAATGTTCCACAAAAGCTCAAAGTTGTTGAGGTTTATGGTGGACTCCTCCATTGTTATGCTCATGCAACACATGTTGAAAAAGCAGAGGCATTGATGCAAAAGATGAGGGATTTGGGTTTTGATAGGACGTTGTTCACTTACAATGACATGCTTAATCTTTATTACCGGACTGGAAATTTTGAGAAACTTGACGCTTTGGTGCATGAGATGGAAGAAAATGGCATTGTTTATGATAAAATCACAATCAGCTTACAACTAAGTGCCTATGCAGCTGTTTCTAACATAGAAGGAATGGAAAAGGTTATTAAGAAGATGGAATCTGATAGGAAGATTGTTTTGGATTGGATAACTTATTCTGCTGCGGCAACTGGGTATGCAAAAGCAGGGCTTGCGGACAAGGCTTTAGAAATGCTGAAGAAATCGGAGAGACTTATTACTAGCAAAAGAAGTAGAGCATATGAAGGCCTTATCACACAGTATGCAACACTAGGGAAGAAAGATGAAGTTTTAAGAATCTGGGAACTTTACAGGAAGAAAGAGAAGGTTTACAATAAGGGATATACGAGAATCATAACCTCTCTATTGAAGTTTGATGACATTGAAAGTGCAGAAAAGATTTTTGAGGAGTGGGAATCTCAGAATCTATTTTATGATATCCAAATTCCGAACTGCTTGATTGGTGCTTATTCCAGAAAAGGTCTTTTGGAGAGGGCTGAAAATCTCATCGACAGGGCAGTATCAAAAGGAGGAAAAACTAATGCATTAACATGGTGTCATCTGGCAACAGGGTATCTTCTGAAGGATCAAACTGCGCAAGCTGTGGAAACAATGAAGAAAGCAAAAGTGGTTTTGCAACCTGACAGGATGCCAAGCAAAGAGAGGCTGGCTTCCTGTTTGGAGAACTTGAAGGGGGAGGAAAATTTTGAGAAAGTGGAAGAGTTCATAAAATTACTTATGGATAATGGTATAATTTCTTTAGATATGAAGGAGAGATTGTTGAATCATATCAAAGCTAAGAACTCTGGCAGCGCACATGAGTTCTGGGAGCCAGATGGGGATGTTAGTGACTTCATATTAGAGGAAAAACATTGAATGCGACTCTGAAAAGTTTCTTTAGTGAGAAAAAAGTAGGTAGGTATGCAGGAAGAACATTAAAGCATTAAAAGCATTGTATTTGATCTCTCAACGCTAGTCATTAACAGGAGTGAACTGAGCTTGAATCTGTCCGGCTCGAAGATCGGTTCGAAACTCAACACAAGCTCGATTCGAGTTTGATTTGAACTCGACTTGAGACTTGAATTCAACTCGAAAAATTTTAAGCTTGAGGCCCAAGTAACTTAAAATAATACTCACTCCGTCCCATTTTGTTTGCTTGTTATTACTTTTTTGGATGTTCTAAAATATTTACAAAATTTCTAAATTTAGATATTTAAATAATTTATTTTCCTATAATAATCTTTATTCTTGTGTATTAAATGAAGGACTTTTATTAATATCTTAATGAGTTAAGGGTAAAAAAGGGTAAAACAATTTTTGTTGATTAAATTCTTAATATGCGTGTTTTATCAAATTATTCAAACAAAATGGGACGGAGAGAGTATTATATATGTACGTATATATAATAGCTCGATAAGGCTTGACGAGTTTTTGAATGTAATATCATTATGCTAATTTTTTTTGAACTTTTTTCGAATTGAGCTCAAACAGTTTGCGAGCGGGCTTGGCTCATTCACACCGCCCTTACCAACTCTTTCAATCTCATCCTTATTCTGAAAAAACAATTATTATAACCAGTAATAAGCAAAATGACTATTTAGAAAGTGAAAAGAATGGAAAGAAATACCGAAATCAAGCTGTAGGAGGAGCTCTTCGCTGCAATGATAAGCTCATCTACGATTTTTCTATATTTCTTCGATAAGAATTTTTTATTTTTTTCAAAAAAAATTAAGAATATTATAAAGCAAGCTAGCCGGATAGATTCTTATATTCTTGTATATAACATGTTCTTGGTGAATTTTTCAATTATTTTATTTTATTTCTTATTACTCTCTGTCCCAATGCAATAATCCACATTATTATGTTTTAAATTAATTTTCCACTTATATATTTTAATAAAAAAAATCAATAATTCAAAAGATTATTTTATTAATCATACCCTTCAAAAACTCATTACTTTCTGTCATACTTCAAATGATAAGATTCATAGACTAATCAAAAAATATTTCATTTCAAGACACTTCTCTCAGTTCCCATATTAAAGTCAAACTAAACTATAATCTTAAGACTTCATGCATATGTTTTTGTTCTTGATTTTGTATATAAGACAAACTTATTTTTTATAGTATATTTCCTTGATTACTCGTTTTAATTTATTGACTTAAATTAAAAAAAGTGCAAACAAATATCATAATTTAAAATTTTGATCGCATTAAAAAAAAAGAAAGCAAAAACAATAATGGCATTGATTCAAACCAAACCGGACAAAAATTCTAAATCAAACAATCCAAATTAGTCGGTTTCATTAGCTTTTGGTTTGTTTAACATGTATTCTAACTAGTGTGTAGATTGGTTTGTTTAAAATATATTCTAACTAGGGGGTGTAAATGCGTTAAAATGGCTCGCAAGCTATTTGAATTTGGCTAAAAAAAAGAAATTTGGCTCAAATTGAGTTTGAGCTCGAATTTATCTATGTTCAGCTCAAAAATTCATCAAACATTGTTGAACTTATATATATATATATATATAATATTTATAGCCGAGTTCGGACCTAAAATTTTCAGGCTCATCAAGATGAGCCGAGCTAAATTTTTATAATTGAATTTCGCATTTAGTAAGTTGAAGCTTGATTCAGACTCAGTTATCCTTTACATTAACTCATTTCATCCGTGCAATGTATCACTCCGTAGAATTCGAGTAGAGACAAAATTTGGGGTTCGGGGAGAAGTTTGGAAAACGGTTTAGTGTAATACTGGGTCTGGAATTTTTTGTAAACTTATTGAAGCTTGTTCAACATGAATATCTGTCTTAAGAGCTAATATGGTTGTTTGAAGTTTTTGTTAAACGTGTCTTTTTCATTGTTGTTCTGTTGCTGATTCTAGAAACAATCAGATTCAGTATTTATCAGCCTATTTAAGGAGGATTCGATTTTCATCAGTTTGAACCGGAATTATGTACTATTAATCAGCTTTGGTTTTATAGAAATTAATCGGTTAGACATAAAACCAACAGGTTCGGTTCGATTCAAGTGCCAACTTCAGATTAATTCGGTTTCTAGTCTGGAGAGTTTGGCTTGCATTTTTCGCCTAGGTGTGTTCGTCTCAAACCGAACCGGTCGTTTTGCTCCTCCCAGTGGATGCAAAATTTGCATTTGTGGCGTGTTTGGAAAGCGGGTTAGTGTGATACTGTGTCTGGATTTTGAACCTGTCAAAACAAAAGTCTATGCCCAAACATCTGCTGCCCATTATATTTATTAATTATTATCCCTCTTTGAATCCTAAACTTTCCCACTCGTTTTTTCTCGACTTGAAATTTTCTTGATGCTGTTGTTTAAAGAAATGAAATTTGTTTGATCGAGTAGTGTATTCTACACTATTGCTCGTTCAAGTTCTCGAAATGTGTTGGATTCTTTGTTTTACTCGACACAACCCTTCTATGCCCACAAATTTACAAGACCAGTCGAAGACGATTTCAGCCGCCTCTACCGTCGGATTTCCCCATTCGGTAATTCGAAGGTCTCGAATGTTCCGATTCTTTATCAGTGGATAGAAGAAGGACGATCTGTAAATAAAGAACAACTCATTGGCATCATCAAGGAACTCCGTTATCACAAGCGTTGCTCTTAGGCTCTTGAGGTACTAGATTCAATCATTCTATAAAATTTAGTGGATTGATTTAATTTTTATTGCTCCTTCCATTTCTATTTGTTATCATAATTTTTTTTTTCTTGTTTATAGTTTGAATTTTGTATCTGTGAGTGTTCATAGATTAATAGGGTGCTGTTTTCTGTGAAATTGTTATTTTTCTTTAATTAAGTAAAAAGAAAAAATGTATCCCATATTCCTATTTGGAAATGAATTGCAATTTCGTAGAATTCATCTATAGCAGACGGTAATGGAATTGACCAAACCCATAAAGGCACCCCCAACTTTTACTTTATCGAGCACTTCAACTAATTTGCACATACTGAATAATTCAACTCGCAAATCATTTGATTAAATGCTTCAACTTGTAACATAAATGATTAAACACAGAACAAATCAATATTTGGCACATAGATGCTCAAACTCCTAAAAACTGTTGCTATTAGTCTCTCTTCCGAATAAGTGTGAAATATTATCAAAATTCATTACTTTAGAGAGCATAATATGTATCCCTAAACTTTTAGGTGCCACAAGGTTTTTCGCAAAACATACGATGGTGAGTTCTGTATTTTGCCTAATGGAATTGTACAAGTGAAAAAAAAAAGTGAAACATAATGAGAGTATTTCTTATTGTTTTAAAAAATTGTGTTATTATGCGACAAGGTTGATAACATGTCTGATTTTTTCTTAACTGCAATAGTTTTTGGTTCTTAACTGATTAGTATATGTACATCTCATTATTTTCCTCCAGATTTCAATGTGGATGACTGACAAAAGATACTTTGCACTTAGTCCACGAGACGTTACGTTCCGTCTGGACTTGATGTCAAAAGTTCGTGGGATAGAAGAAGCTGAGAAATATTTTAATAATATTCCACAAAAATTTGAATGCCTCGAGGTTTATGCTGCAATTCTCAATTGTTATGCTGGTGCAAAATGTGTTGGAAAAGCAGAGGCAGGGATGCAAAAGATGAAGGATTTGGGTTTTGTTGCTAAGATGTTATTGACTTATAATACCATGCTTGATCTTTATTATCAGACTGGAAACTTTGAGAAAGTTTACATGTTGGTGCATGAAATGGAAGAATATGGCATTGCTTGTGATAAATTCACAATTGGCATACAACTAAGTGTCTCTATGCAGCTGTTCCTGACATAGAAGGAATGGAAAAGATTATTATGAAGATGGAATCTGGTTCCAAGATTGGTTTGGCCTGGAGTAATTATTCTACTGCAGCAAATGGGTAAAAAAAAGCAGGGCTATTGGACAAGGTTTTAGAAATGATGAAGAATCTGAAAGTCTTATTGCTACTAGCAAAAGAAGAAGTGCAGCATATGAATTACTTATCTCACAATATGCCGCAATAGGGAAAAAAAGATGAAGTTTTAAGAATATGGGAACTTTACAATGAGAAAGAAAAGGTTTACAATAAGGGTTATCTTGCAAGGTACGCTCTGTATTGAAGTTTGATGACATTGAAAGAGCAGAAAAGGTTTTCGAGGAGTGGGAATCCCAGAATCTAGTACATGATATCCGAGTTGCAAATGCCTTGATTGGTGCTTATTCGAGAAAATGTCTTGTGGAGAGTGCTGAAACCCTTGTTGACAAGGTACTATCAAAAGGATGGAAACCTGATGCATATACATGGTATTATTTGGCAACAATGTATCTTCAGAATGATCAAACGCCAAAAGCTGTGGAAATGATGAAGAAAGCAATAGTGGTTTCGGGACCCAAGTGGAAACCAAGCAGCGACAGTTTGACTTCCTGTTTGGAGTACTTGAATGGAGAGGGAGAGTTTGAGAAAGTGGAAAAATTCATAAAATTACTTGTGGATAATGGTATCATTCCTGATAGATATTCAGGAGAGATTGTTGAATCATATGTAAGATAAGAGATGTGTGTATGATGATTTGAGATGGCAACACACCTGAGTTCCTGGAGCCAGATGGGGACGATAGTCGGGAGGAAAAATGTTGAATGCTAATCTGAAAAGTTTATATAGTGATAAATTTTGTTTACTATACCTGCTGTCTTACATTATAAACCATATTGTTACGCTTGCTCCCATTGGGATAAATCTGATCCCAAGTTCCAGCAATTTTTTTATTTTCTTTCTTCCCACCATCTAGAGTGCATTTCCAGACATCTGCTAGCTTTTAGGAACGAATCGACTAGAGAGGTACTCTAGCTCTGTGCGATGATAGTAGAAGTTATAAGTATGTATAAATTTTTCTGATTGTTCAGTTCATGATTTATAAATGTAGAAGGGTGTGAAAGGAAAAGGAAAAGCATTTAAAACTCGTTTATCTCAGTGGTTTTAAAAGCATTCAAGAACATTTTCAAACAGATCCTTGCGTAAAGAAGTTGCTCCATAGTTGAAAGAATTCCATAGATGTACATAGTTATTCACCCGCGCTACACGATAAAAACCGAGAAATTGGAATATTCAATTTGCGATTTTGAATGATTTTATATAAAACGAGTTGGATCTGGGACTTTTCCAGGTGAAACATGTTTCATGTACCCTTTTAAAATAATTAAAACATACCTCTCACATCTTCCATTTTGCTAGTGCTGCACCATCCATGGCTGATGATTTTGTTATGCATCCAACACACTTCATTTATCAAAGACCAGAGAGAGGCGTGTCCTGCCTCTTACCCCGCTGGACTCTTGTTTACTTAAACTCGCTTTTACCTTTCCGCTTGAAAGGTTATCAAAACGCTAACTTTTCAACTCTCCTTCAAATTCTCTTCTATTCAAGCTGGTTTACTGGGATTTGAAGCTTGCTTTATGGAAAGTGTCATTTTGGATTGAAGAGCATAGCTTTACTTGATGGCATGTCTATAAACGAACCCAACCAGTATAGAATTGACGACCAAGTTATATTGATTGATTCTCCATAAATTGCGCAGGTCGAGCAGGACTAATCATAACCGTGACTGTTTTCAAGTCGGATCGAAACCCAATTTAACCAGACCAAACAAATATGATATGAACCAGGGCCACTGGGAATTAATCACCAATAGCCTGGCTGTATATTTTAAGCTTTAGACAATTCGCCATGCACAGATTCTAATTAGCCAACGCTTTTTCTTGACAACTGCAATGACAACCTCCAAAGGTGAAAAGGGAGGCCAAAGTTTCACCAGAAACAATTTCTTTAAATCTAGTGAATCTATGAAGGGCTGACACATTAAAGAATTAAAGCTGTCAATGCTATATTACCCATATGCCACTAATAATTTAAAACACACCAAGAACTTGAGAAATTTAGGTCAATAATGTATTCTTAATAATATCATAAAACTGCAAACTAAACAAGAGAGCAAATCTTTGACACAAATAACAACCAACCGAGCAACATCAGTATGTTCAAATCTTTAAAACATAACGCTAAAAAAAAATTCTTAAGAGAGACAAAATTCTTCCTCTGCCATACAGTATTGATCTCTTAACGATTGGCCTTAGCAACTCTTTCAATCTCATCCTTCTTCTTGATGGCATAGCTGAAAGAACAAGGAGCATAACCATTAATAAACAACAAAGCCCCACATAACTATTCAGAAAGCAAAAGAATGAAAACATAGACTGAAAACCAAACCTGTTGGAGGAGCCCTTTGCTGCATTGATAAGCTCATCAGCCAAACATTCTGCAATGGTCTTGATATTTCTGAAAGCAGCTTCCCGAGCACCAGTTGTAAGCAGATAAATAGCTTGGTTTACACGCCTCAAAGGTGAAATATCAACAGCCTGACGCCTGACAACACCAGCAGAACCAATACGGGTGGCATCTTCCCTGGGACCACTGTAGTAATGGAAAAAAATTTAAGAACCAAGAAAATTTTTTTATATATGAAGCTAGTCAACATAATTGTCTTCAAAAACAAGAATAGGCAAATGAAAGACACAGCATGTGTAGAAAAGAAGAATTCATAAATCACACCTGTTAATCACAGCATCAACAATAACTTGGATTGGGTTTTGATCGGTCAGAAGATGAATGATCTCCATAGCATGTTTCACAATCCTGACTGCCATCAATTTCTTTCCATTGTTTCTACCGTGCATCATCAATGAATTTGTAAGCCTCTCAACAATTGGGCACTGGGCCTTCCTGAAACGCTTGACAGAGTACCTTCCAGCAGTGTGTGGAACATAGGTGGCATGCTTGGCTGGTTGCACACCAATGTAGTCGCACAAGGAAATGTCGTTAACCTAATCAATAACAAAATTGTCAATGCATAATTATAACATTCTGAAAATTCTTACAGAATTTTAAACATAAACCATTGAAAACAATTGGCCTAAGATAAATTTTCAAATAAGATTTGAGCATAGTGCACAGGACCAATGAGGGAATAGATTAACCATGGAACTACAACTAGAAATTTACTCCAGTGAACTAAAGACTTTCCTATTAAACCATACCTAATTATTAATCTAAAAACTAACAGGTATGAAAAGCTTAATTGCAAAAACCGGAAAAAAAAACAAGCAATTTTATGCCAAAGTACTAATACTAAGAGTAAATTCAGATATAAAACTAAACTAGAATAAAAAATTGGAATAACTCAAAATTTGGGGAATAGTCAATAGCAATAATTATCAAATATATATCAAGAAGAATTATATGCAAGTACAACTAGAATCAAATTTTAAATAGAACTAGGTTATACAACATATCAAATACCAATCACAATAAAACGCATCAAGAGCTAGGTTATGAACAAAATAAAGCAAAAGGGAAAAGCAATAATACTACTTCTACAGGAATGTATATTCTTTAACCACGAGATTTTACTTACGAAATACTTTTTTATTCATCCTTTTAAAACTAATTTTATACTAACCACAAAAAAACCTCAAGGATCGTTTTCTAAGCCACATTCAACTCAACCAAAGCAAAATTAAATTCATTCTTAAAATGAAAAAACTATATTCACCAAACTAAGTACCAGAGAACATAAAACAGTAAATGGATAATAATAAAATCAAAGCAAAACCCAGAAAACGAAATGAAAACAATACAAATATAGTAAGATACAACAACACCATAAAAGCACAGATCTAGACAAACAAATAACATATAAAAATAAAAAATGGTGATATATGAACCTCAAATCAATAACAAGGAACGATTCAAAACCTGAACTTCCTCAAAAGTCCATCGATTAAAGAGCTTCACTTCAGTGTAAGGCTGTGTAGGTTCTGGGGTTGCCGGCGGCGGTGCTACTACAGCTGTCGCCATTGCTTACCTGTAAAAATAACAGAGAGCAGTGAACAAGAAAGCATAGAGAGAGAGAGAGAGAGAGAGAGAGAGAGAGATTGATATTTTAGTGCGATTTAGACTCAAAAAAAAAAAAATGCTATGGAGTAGAAAAATTTAGAGTTAAGAACCTGTAAATCGACAAGCTGGAGAGAGGGAGGAGTGACTGAGATGAAAGATGGAAGCGGCTCTGCAACCAGCACTGGTATTAGGGGAATTGTTCTACGAAGAAACCCTAATTTATACTGATGCAACTTAGGGTTAAGGGTTTTGTTGAGAATTTCTTCGGTATGTTAGGGTCTATGCTGTAATATTGAGCCCATCTATTTAATGGGCCTGGGCTTTGTCCTCTTTTCCTTTGGGTCGACCACTTGCACGAGCCCAACAGGATGCGGATCAATCAATCAATATCAATATTTGGGGATAGGAGACAGATTTTCACGGGTATTCAATTATAAATACCCGTTTAAAGCAGACTTGGATATTAATTAAACTAGTTGATATATAAAAATCTATGACTTTTTTATTAATTAAGAGGCGTATAATTTTATTTTTTTACATAGAATAAGATAGTATAAATGTAATATTTTAAAGAAAAAATAATTTTTCTATCGTGAAATAAAAAATTTATTAAATCATAAATAAATCAAGTATAGACATGGAAAACTTATAAAATGAACGAGAAAGATTATGTTTATACATGCATCTTCCTCTCATTAATTATCAAAATTTAAATTTCACAAACTCCATATTATTCTATAATTTTTCTTAAAGACTTTGGTGCCCGTTTAAAATTCAATTAAAAGATTATTTTTCCTTCAATATCCCAAAATATTAAAAAGCAATTAAAAAATTTAAAATTTATCTTGTTTTTCTGACATTTTGTTTAGTGTGAAACCTTATTTTTTCCATTTGTAAGGTTTTCCCAAAATAAAATAAGTTAAAATCCAAATCCAAAGCTTCAAACCCTACTAAAGTTCAAGTTTTTTTTTTTTTTTTTGTGCATATTATTAATAAAAATATCTGTATTCATAAGCATAAAAATAATATATATATATTTTGCATTTGTTTCAATGTTTTCAGTTGTCCATGAATTTTGAAAGTTTAATTGGATATCAAACATTAACTCAAGAGAAGAATTGGAATATTATGGTATTATTTTATGATAAATTTTATTTTATATATTCATGATATTATATTGAACTTTTAATTTATGAATGGAAATTACTATAATATTTCAGTTTTAATTTTACAATATCAATTTTTAATTTTTAATATAAATAGATTGGTGAGGTACTGTATATATAAGAAAGTGGTTTTGTGAGTATTTTACACGTATGAATACATTTAAAGCGAGTTTATACATTAGCTAAACGAATATAGAATAGGTTAAGTATTAAAATTTTAAACTGGTTTGGATATGGATAAAAAAATAAAATTTTTAAATAAGTTTGAGTGTGAGGAGTACAAATTTTGTGATATGTATAAATTTTAAATAGATTTGAGATATGTATAAATATCAAAAATTTTAAGCGGATTTGGATATGAGCAGAATAAATTTTGTGGGTACCTAATCATTTTGAAGAATCCAAATATCAAATATATTATACTTGCTAATTTTTCAAAGAAATAAAATAAAAAATAATTTCTTTCCTAGATTCTTGGAAATCAATATATTAACATATACGTATATAAATCAAGTTTATAATTAAGCTTAAAATTTTTATTTTCTAAAAATATTTTAATAGATTTTAAAATAATTTTTATAAATATTGGTTATTATTAAACTTAGTTTTAGTAAATAATCTAAAATATGGGCATAAATCCAAAACATTAAAAACTTTTAAAAAAAATTCATCAAAGTTTACCCATATTTGAAATAGATTGAAAAATACTGTCAAACGAAAATATACATATCAATTTATCATAAAATATTTCTCTATTTTACACATGATGACATTAAAAAATAAATTTTAATTTTAATTTTATTAAAAATAGTGCTGTAAAAAGGTGATTATGATTTAGGTGGCATTGTACATGAACAAAAACAAACATTTAATTGTAATAACAATAAATAAAATGCTTTCATACGGATCAAATACGCTAATATTTACAAAATAATTTACAAATCGCAAAATCATATCTTAGTTGATCATCAAAACTGAATACACTTTATAATTCCATTGCTATCACTACATTGATCAAATTCACATTTATAAAAATGCAATGAAAATAATATTATATTATTTACAAAGAATTCATTTATTTTTATTGAAAATATGATGTGATTTTTTTTATATTTTCATTTATATTGAAATAGATGTCTATACAGATTCTGTAAAAATATGAAAGTAAAAAAATGAAAATGAAAGCGAATAAATACTAATGACATTGTTAATTATTTACAAAAAGAAAGTCAAAATTTTTTAAAATACCAATGATATTATTAATGATATTAATTAAATTCTCTATTAATTATATTGAAAAAAAATTTTTAAAATATAAAAATTATTTCCAACTTTGATATTGCCCCGCTAAAATCCAACTTTGATATGACTCAACTTTTATATATTTATATATTTATATATAAATAGATAAATCCAATTTACGATTATTTATTTATTAAATTATTGAATTAAATATATGACTTTATAGGTTTCAATAATATGGACAATTATTTTGATATTAATTATAAAATAAATTATTTAAGAATAAATTAAATCAATAATTATTTATTTACTGAATGAAAGTCTGTTAAATAAAATTAATTAATTATAATATTAGAAAATTAATAACATATTAATTGTTTTTATATAACTTTTAATGAAATGAATAAATCGGCCTTTTCTTTAGGGATATGAATAAATCATTTAATTTATGGATTTTAATGAGATGGATGGTTATGTTTTAATCCACGGATTTTTATGATATCAACAGTTATTTCTTATATTTAACTCAACATAAATTATTTAAAAATATATTAAATTTATGATTATTTATTTACTGAATTAAATTATATTAAATATAATTAATCAATTAATTATAAATTGTATCTCTATAAATTCCACCATTTCGTAATTTACAGATATTTATCCACTAATTATCACTTTCACTCTCAGAGATAGCATCTCACTTTGTTCATGTCTTTTATTACAGAAGAATTTCACTTCAGTAAAAGCGGTTTCATCGGCATAATTTTCATTCATTTTCTTTTTTCATTAAACGTGCTGCCAGTTAATAATAAGGGAATTAAATCGTTGAGAAAAGAAAAGACTGAACTTGGAATCAACAGGTACCCATCTTTTACCTTGAACGAATTTCAAAAAGAGTGCCGTGTTCTCCTCTCCGTGTCGCCATCTCCATCTTGAAGATTGATCTCTCTTCCCCATCTTCAAGCATTCTCTTTATACGAAGCCATCCGCTTTCTGGTATGCCTACCAAATTTGACTGAATTTTCAAATGGTTTTGGAGATTTCTGTCAAGTCTGCTACTATTTTTTCCAAGTTAAGGTTTTTAGCTGCTGTAAATTTCTGGGTATCCCTGCTTTTTGGAGTTTCGAGGAGGTTAGTAGTGGATCTAAATTTTTCGTTAAGTTATTTAATTTATTTGTGCATGATTTGAAGAAGTTCGTGATTTTCGTTTTGCTTACAAAGTGTTTGATTTTATGCTTAAACGGTAGTTGCTTCACTTGGTAATTTGTATACTGAATTCAAAGTCCATTTGATGCCTATGAGTGCTTGAATGTTGTTAATTTTGAGAAATTGAGTGTGGTTCGTTAGACGAGTTATGAGAATAAAGCCATGGAGTTGAATCTAATAAAATCTGTCAATACCTGAAAATAAACCATTTATATTTCAGTAATTTGATAAAGAGAAAAACTAATGCTTTAATTATTCAGAAATTTCTTCTTCTCTTTTTCTGCCTCTCTACATTCCTATTGTTCATAAAAGTATACAAATGACAGTTAGGTCTTGAGCTTACAATTGGTGCCAAAGGAACAAAATAGGAAAAATTTATAAAGTTAGATATAAAGAAAGTGTACCTAAATAGATAATAGAAGAAAAACTTTATGGGATTAGATTTGCAAGAGCAGTACCTTCTTTTATTGAACTTGAATCTTGCCTTCTACTGTTTCAGTTTTATTTTGTACTCGAATGCTTCATTGCTGATCTGTTCCCATTATTGCCATTGAAAATGTGCAAGTCAAGTCTCCAATTTTATGATTCTCTTGAAATTCTTCTGTTTCTAGTTATTTTCGAGGGAGTACGGCAATCATCCGATAATGGAAGTTAAACACATAATTATGTGGAAAAGCTATATTACTAACGTTTGCCTTTTTTTTTTCAGTACTTTGGAGTTGTTTTATGTAGAGAGATAAATGGATCCTTTGCAAGATGGCTACATGACTTTTATTCCATTGTTCTTATTTATTGCTTATACTATGTCGGAGATGAGAAGCATGTGATTTGCGTTTTATGCTGTTGAATTCAATGATATAACTTTTTTGGATGTTATCTGAAATCTTCAAGTATCTGAGCAGATACACATCTATCTCTGAGTATTTATGCTCAATTCCTAAACTCTGGTTTCATTTTTCTCTCTTTTGCAGAAGATTCCATTTTTGAGGATGTCATTTTTTAAGTACCTTTTGGGTGATATCAAAACTGAAGTCTCAGTGCTAATGCTATATAGCTCTACATCTTTTTCAGGTCTGAAGTTTCTTCATCCTAGTCATTCTCTAAGATAGCTTAGCACCGCAGATCTGTTTCAATACATCAGAAAGTGAAGTTAACTCACCTAATTTGACAAAAATGACAGAGATCTTCAGTTACACAGCTTGCAGACAGTTATCTCAGATGTTTTTGGCCATTATCTTCTTTCATGTGTCTGAATACATACTAGCCATTGCCTTTCATGGAAAATCAAATGTTACTCTGAGTTCGCTTCTCATCAGCAAAAATTATCTTCTGGCAATGATATTTTCACTGCTAGAATACTTTATTGAGATTTCTTTATTTCCTGGGATGAAGGAATATTGGTGGGTAAGTAGCTTGGGTCTTGCTATGGTGATAATTGGGGAACTTATTCGGAAAATAGCAATTATAACAGCTGGGCGGTCCTTCACACATCTTATCAAGGTTCATCACGAGGAGCATCACAAGCTGATTACACATGGAATCTATAGATTTGTTCGTCATCCAGGATACTGTGGTTTCTTCATTTGGTCAGTTGGCACTCAAATAATGTTGTGTAATCCCATATCGACAATCGGATTTGCTTTTGTTGTCTGGCGCTTTTTTGCAGAGCGGATACCATATGAAGAGTATTTCTTGAGGCATTTTTTTGGGTCTGAATACGTGGAATATGCTCGGGTAACACCCTCTGGGGTTCCATTTGTGAAATGAAGACTTAGAGCTAGAAGCACACTTGCATTCATTTTGCTGCGATTCATTTAATCCAGAGGAGCAATAGGAGAGACATGATGCTCTTCTATTGAGGTGATTTGGTACTTTCAAAATGAACTGATCAACCATGGATCACTATCTCTATGTATGTCACAACGGTTGTGTTTGTCGCTAACAACTAATGATTGGCATATTTCTTGAATATGAAGGTCGTAAAACTGAAGGTACTTAAAATGTTGCGAGTCGATTTAAACAATTTGCAGAAGAGTATAATGCAATGTAACCATATGTAGTTCGTTGAACGTAAGATTTGCTCGTGATTTGATCACTATAACAAATAAGAATAATAATCTTATAAATCAACTAGTTTTATTTTAAACGGAAAAAATTATGTCCAACAAGAAAATTTTGATGTGAAGTTACGGGTTTGAGATGTGAAACTCATTATCTCATTACTGACTTAAACGAGTCCGCCGAACGATTCGACTATTGAAACTACTCATTAGGCTCAAGAAGTTTTATCAGATTTTACCAGATTTTGAAACTCACCACTGGCAGGAGCTCTGCTCCTCAAATATTCAGAAAAGAAAAGCAGTAAAATACAATCAGTAGACACCGAACTTCAAATTCAAACCAGTATTAAGACTCTTATCCCCTTAATAATAGTAATAACGATAGCAAAAACAAATGGAAGTTACTCTTAATAAACTCATTTTCACTCTCCCCTTTCACCCATTAGAAAACAAAGATTTCATTATGTCCAAGAAAATAAAATTTTACTTTACTAAAAGCAAAATCAGTGTAAAGTTTTCCAATTCAAGAATTCCAGTCTAATTGCCTTTAAATTTCCCAAATGCAAAGATGTACAACATGCTGTCCTCCACCCTCCTCTAAGGAAGGTACCATTAGGCTATTAGCACAATTTTGCATTACAAACAAAATTATAAGCAATGAATAAAATCCCGTCTGGCATCTCTTGCTTCAGTAAATAACTATAACGACATTATGGTTACATGGACATGAAGGGTTAAAATATGGAAAAGATTAGCAACAGTTGAGATTCTCAAATCCAATAAACACAAAACCAGAATTCAAACCAATCTTTAAGGTCTTTTCATACTTCAAAATTTCAAGCATTCCTTAGATAATAACACATAAATCAAAAGTTGAAGTCTTGACATAAATGTAAAACCAGATAACAAAAGCTCATGACAGCATGACCAATTCCTCTAGCTAACATAACAAAACAGTCTTGCTACTATCACCAAAACAAATGCAAAGATGCAACCATTAACGGAGTCTCCTAGCTTCCCTTTCAGATTCGAGAAGGGTAAGCACGTCTCCTTCTCTAACAGGTCCCTTAACATTCCTCATGATAAAACGATTCTGGTCGTCAAGAAACTTCACTCTAACTTGAGTCACCTGACCTCTAGATCCAGTCCTACCCATAACTTTCACAACCACGGCGTGCTTAATCTGTGAATCCATTCTGCAAGAAACCAAATGAACTGCTAAGAAAATTTCAATTCCTCTCTAGCTAAAATAGGAAAAATAAGTAGCTCAAATAGTAAAAATAAGGTTGCAAAACTATGTATGTATAACCCTGTACTAACAATCCAATCTAATCCTCCAAAATACTTTATTTCCATTCAATAATTATAAAAGAAAGCAGACCAATAAACAAACATCACATTAACCAGTTTTACAGGCTAAATAAAGCTAAATTCCATTAATTGTCCACTCCCTTTCTTCCAACTCTTTCTGCGAACCGAACAAAAACCCTAAAACAACTAATTAAAGCAACATTTAGTATTACAAGAAATATTGAACTATTATCAGATCCACTATAATCAACGACTAATGAAGAAAATTATATATGAAGAGAAACAATCAAGAATTATCGAAATCACATTGCATGAACAGAAGAAAGCCGAGAACGAGGAATAGAAACGCACCTGAAGGAAGAGGAAAGGAAAGAGAAGCAAACACAAGCGGCTAGTTTTCTCGCAAACGATGTGCTTGAGGTAAGAGAGTTGTAAAGAGTTTTAGGGTTTTTAGAGGGACAGAGTTACTTGTGCATTTACAACTTTGCCCAAGTTGGCTTGACGTATTACTATTATATCGTTATTTAAGTCTTCTTCGTTAGGAGAGTTTAGTCACTGGAATTCTAATGTTTCATAAATAAAAAAAAAAAAATCGTTATTTTCATTTTTTTTTTGGAAAATAATTGTAAATATATCAAATTGTCATATTTGGTAATAAGAAGTTTTTATAAAAATAAAATAATTCAATTATATTAACTTTATTGTATTTTTAAATAATTTTAATAGTTTTTGATCTATTACCATGGCATATTCCATAAAATTAAACATTAAAGGGAGTACGATTATAAATAAGTTGAGTCAAACTCGAAACTGTACAAGACTGAAAATTTTAAATTTAAACTCGACTTAAGATTTGAGTTCATCTCAAAAAAATTTTAAGCTTGAGTGCCGTTTGAAGCTCAATATTCAAATAAGTTTAAAATAAATATTATATATATATAAACTTTTCTTAAGCTGAGTTCAAACAATATGCGAGCGGACTTGACTCATTTACACTGTTTAAAAGAATAACTTACACTCTTAAAAAGATCATTATAAACTTTTCTTTTGAACTTTAAGCACCATTATAAACACAGCGATCGAATACTATTCATAATAGAAACTGTATTTTGACTAATTTAAAACTAAATGCTGCATGAGAAGATGGTGCGGAATAGTTAGGTATCAAAAATTTTTGTACCAAATGAATTTTACAAAAATTTGAAGCCAAATTAGACTTACATGAGAAACAAAAGTTTCAAACTCTGAAATAGAGAAAAGCAAAAAGGTTGAGGCACTTCGAAGGTAATTAGCCATCACTTATATGGAACATCCAAAACCTGTGTCTGTGACGTAGTTCAAGAGTGAGCTACCATTACTACCGTTATTGACCACCAATTCCTTTCAATTGTCTTCTGTTTCAATGGAGCTCGCATTCTCTCCTTCGTCTTCTCTTAAAATTTCAGCTGTAACCTCTCATTGCAGCCCTTCTTCTCATCGCCATCAAACAAAGGTGCCCATTAAGCTTACAAGCAAGTCTCCATCAGATTCCTTTTACAAATGCTCTCAAATTTTTCTTTCAACTGGATTTTACACTAACAACAGCCAATCAAAACTTGCACCAAAGAGAAGTTTTAGGCGTAATTCCATCTGGGTATGCTCTGATTCTGGTTTAATTTCAACTCTTTTTTGTATTTTGATTGTCTAGTATTAATTTCTGTTCTAGTTTTGATATGGAATTCAATTTATTATAATGGGTTATGTAGCTTGTGAAGGGAATAACAATTCACAAATGGATAGTTTGCTTTTAAATTTAATTAACTGAAGAAAGCTGGCCATCAAGGATGGCTTAAGAGACTGCAATTCATTTTTTTAGTTATCAGTTATGGATACATGTATTGAATTCAATATTAGGATAAATGCCACAGGAGGTCATTAAACTTTGAGGCTATTTCTCATTTGATCACAACGCATCAATTAGATACAAATGAACACTTAAGTTCATTTTTTTTTTCTTTTTGAAATTTTATCACGTTTGAAATTTTCCAGCAAAATTCCGCTGGAGATATTGATATGAACAGCTACCTCACTCATATAATTTGAGTAAGCAAATGTGCAAGGCTTAAGCACAATTATAAAAACTTTCCCGTGAGCTTGCATGTTTGATATATCAGTTTATGTTTACTATTCTGGTGAGAAATTTGCTGAAAATCTCAAATGTGTTCAAATTGAAAAAAAAAAAAAAAATTGTAATCAAATTAGAAATAAGCTCAAAGTTTAGTGACCTCAAGTGTCATTTACCCTTCAATATCATAATTAGGGAAATTTGTAGGTATGACGTATACCCTGTAATTTTGTGCCATGAAATTGGCGTGGCCACTTTTTTTTTTTTTTTTTTTTTTTTTGAAGAAAGATTAATCTTTAAACACTTAAGAGTTATGGGACTCATAAATGGATAGAGGCTTTTGAAGTTTATATGCATAAAATAAAATATAAGTTTTGAAATTTTATACATCAGTTTTTAATTGGCCATTATATCAATTTTGTCATTTATCAATTTCAAAGAAAAGGATAATTTAGATTCTCATAATATGTGTCTTGCTTGTGTTGTATCTGTGGCGATGATGATTGAAGCAATGATGTGTATGGAATTTATGGTTAGCAATGGATTGGTTTCTATGTAGTTGATAAATTCTGCTGCTTATTGCACTTCTGACATATTGCAAAACCTTATACGATGGTCTTTTGGTTTTGTAATGATCTGGGTAAACCGTCCAAGCTGTCAATAAACATGCAAATTAAGTTTGACCTATTTAATTAATCTGATCAGAACAAAGCATACCATTAGATACGCTGTCAAGGTGTAAGTGATCAATTTCAAGTCAACATTTGCTTACGCCATTAACTTGCATTCCAATTTGCTATATAGAGGAGTGCATTTACAACTCTTTTGTGTTTACTTTTTCTTCACAGTGTGGAACTTGATTTTTGTTAGATAAATACTTTGCCTTGCCTATGAGACACCATTAATGTGAAACTGACTTTCTGCCAGGCATGCAGTAAAGTTGGAGCTGCTGGATCTGATCCAATACTAAAGAAAATCTCAGATTTCAAAGATGCATGCTGGAGATTTCTAAGGCCTCATACGATACGTGGAACCGCTCTTGGATCCACGTAAGTAGTATTGTATGCTCTTGATGAACTGGCATCTATTCCTTTGCTGCTTACTTGATAAGATTTTCATCATTTATTCTGCTGACAGTGCTTTGGTGGCAAGAGCATTAATTGAAAACTCAAACCTGATAAGGTGGTCACTGCTGTTGAAGGCATTCTCTGGCCTTTTTGCTCTGATATGTGGGAATGGTTACATAGTTGGCATCAATCAGATCTATGATATTGGAATTGACAAGTATGCAGCACCATCTTGTAACCAGTTATCTTTGTATATTATAACTTATGTTGGGAAAACACTCTTGAATTTCAAGCTTTGATTGTCAAGAACCAGGTGGACGTGATTTACGAAACCTGTTTTTACTTTTCAAACTATTTTGACAATCCCATTAACACGTGCTATTGTTAAGGTTTTTTGTCTATTTCCTTTCATTTCTAAACCATTTTTTAGATTCAGGCTGCATATAAAAATATGAGAAGGTGGATTTAAAAATTCTTCATGTCAAGTGTTAGTAACTTTTGCAGATATGTAAATACAAAATTCTTTAATTTAGCTGGCCTCTTTCTCTTTATTTTGCAGGGTTAACAAACCTTATTTACCTATAGCTGCAGGGGATCTTTCAGTTCAAACTGCATGGTTGCTGGTGATATTTTTTGCAGTGGCTGGAATCCTGATTGTTGGACTAAACTTTGGTCCATTCATCACTTCGCTTTACTGCCTCGGTCTTTTCCTGGGTACCATATATTCCGTTCCTCCATTTAGAATGAAGAGATTTGCTGTTGTGGCATTTCTTATAATTGCTACGGTATAGCTTCCCATTTTCTTATTCTTTTGTTTTTCAGGAATTAAACTTATGTGGTTCACCATTGGTATTTGAATTTGATTCTAAATGAGATTGAATTAACATTGATTTGCAAATTTGGCTTAACATTTGGAAAAACAAGATTGCTATCTAATTCTATTATATTTTAAATTGTGGAATTGATAACAAAGGAATAGATGGAATATTCTTAAATGAATGTAGTTGAGTTCTGAGAAATAATAATTCTTGCAATTAATTGAAAAGAAATAGCTCATTTTCTGAGTCCATGAAAGACAAGTATAGTAAGATTTTCTTGTGCTGTCCTAAGGCTTGAATATATTGGTAGACATAGAGTTACCAAAATACTGAATAATATAAAAAAAATCCTTTTTTTTGTTAATTTTAATTTAAAAATGCTGTTGATTAACTTTAATTTTTTTTTTTTTTAAAAAGAAAAAAAGAAGTTAAGAAGTTCATAAAGTTGACAACAACATTGTTTGTAAGATAGAAAGGCTTTGTGATTTTTGGGTTTCAACGATTTCTGGATCAGTGTGGTCATTATTTAATTCTTGCATACATCTTTAATTGTCTTTTGTAGGAATTGGTATAATGATTGTTGTTAGTTTTTTTAAAAGATAACTAATTGGGAGTGGGACTCCATTGAGTTATCATTGTCCATATTACAATTTATAAGTGCCTCTGAGGAAGCATTATGGGTAGGCAGAACTTCAACAGAGAGAATCATTTTACAGGTGCGTGGTTTTCTTCTCAACTTTGGAGTATATCATGCCACAAGAGCTGCCCTTGGACTTCCATTTGAGTGGAGGTGAATTGCCTTTGTACACGTTACTTTGTACTTTGTTGAGTTGAAGCATTCTAATTCAACACACATATGAAATATGGGGTTTAAAAAAATTGTTGGTTTGACTATTGAATGTTGCCTAAGAAATAAAAATCAACCCTTTAATGCTCTAGTCTGAATCTCAGTTTATCCTGTTTGATTCCAACCCACCTAACAAGGAGTCATGGCACTGGTTAAATAAGTAAGGGTTCTAGCTATTTCCTTGGCAAGATGAGATAGATATTTCCACAGCAGGATTTGACTATAGAATTCAAGTTTCCCGTAAATAGAACTGGATAATCAGTTGCTTTGTGACATAGTTTAATGCATGTTTGGAAGTTTCATGCGCTCTTTTGTGAGAGATTTAGATCATTAATCTGTCAAGGGATCTCCTGACCTAAATTGGTGGGATCTTCTGTCATTTAAGCTACAATTTGTCCTTAGTTTGAGTCTCATATTGTTTGATTCCATTTCAACTGTAATCTCTCCTAATCCCTGGCATTGACTACACTAACAAAAAAAAAAAAAAAAATGATATTTTGAATGTTATACTGGGGAAAGCGATGTAACTGTCTCTATCTCTCTATATCTGGCTCACACAAAGAGCTAAAGCCCAAAAGCAACAAATGAAGAACAAAGTTATAGCATTGTAGAAACTGGCCCCACATTTACCATGAACAAGAGCTATAAATAGTCTGCCTTAACATCTTAGAATTTTGTTTGCCCTATATATCAAGTTTGGTCTTTCATCTATGTCAACATCTCAAAGTATTGATAAATCTTCTCATGTCTATGGTTCATTTTCTGCCTGCAGCTCACCCGTGGCATTCATCACAATCTTCGTAACATTGTTTGCACTTGTTATAGCCATAACAAAAGATCTTCCAGATGTAGAGGGGGATCGCAAGTAAGTTGCACATTGGTACTTCTTTTACAATTTTATTCAAACTGATTGATATCTAATATGAATTTGCCTCCATGTGATTATGTGCATACTGTTTGCTTTCTGAGTTGTAAAACATGAATAACTGTAACAAGCAACCTTCGCACTTGTGGCTACTTAATTCAAAATTTCCCTCAATAACTTTGTCGTAATCTGCGCTTCTTTGCTTGAACTGTTATTTTCTTGATTCATATATCCAATCTAAACCTCACTGTTTTTCTTTGAGGCCTGATACCCATTGTATTTTGATGCAATCATGTGAATGTGAGTGATCTCTCATTCAACACAACAACTGCAGATACAAAATATCAACTCTAGCAACAAATCTTGGAGTTAGAAACATTGCATTTCTTGGCACTGGGCTTTTGCTGTTGAATTATATTGGTGCTGTATGGGCGGCAATTTACATGCCTCAGGTAAAAAATTTCTCTCTGAAGGCTGTCTTTTTAATTTGCTTGGGATTTTTTTTTTTCTAATTTATAGAATAGAGCTAACCTGGAAGTAACATGGTGAATTAACTGAGGATCCATCTAATTTGATAATATTATCCCACACAATATTACCTTCTTCTCTTTTCATCATTTGCAGGCTTTCAGGCGTAGCCTAATGATACCTGCACATACAATCCTGGCAGCATGCCTGATATTCCAGGTTTGTTTCGTGGGTTTTGTAAGTTATAACTGTACTGATTAGTACCTTGATCATAATGCGATATTTAATGTGGGTGTTTCTTCATCTATACATATATCAAGAAAGAGCCGGCATGTTTTATTACCTTTTTTTTTCTTTAATATAAATTTATCCACACTTGTTCATTCATTCATTTGTTTATTTATTCTACAAGATCATATTCATTTCCTCTTGTGTTTTCTCCTATGTGCATTCTTTTACATGGAAAAAAGGAATCATGAACCTATGCTAATATAGAAGGGCTCTCCAATTGGTCTCGAATGAGTGTTCCAAGCTGCCTTATCACAGGAATGTTACTGGTTTCACATCTGGAGGGCATTTTTTTGCAAGTTCTTTTCTCCTAAAATGGTTATCAGATTGGATATTGTCATGAAGTCTTTCTTCCTAGGTCTATGTGGTAGACTCTAACACCAGGAGCCAAAATCACTTTTATGCCTTTGATCCTGCTGATTTAGTGACCAGGTGCATGAGAAGGTCTTCCATAGTTGATCGTAGATGTTGGTGATATTTTTAACTTTCAGCCAGGAGCATTATTTGTTACTACTCATTAGCGCATCCCTGTACCAAGGTTTCTGTTTCTAAAACTTGTTCAGTAAATCCACAACCAAAGACATTGGAGTAGAGAATTTACATTGTTTGGTTTTCTGCCTATGAGAATAATAGAATTATAGTAGGGTAGAAGAAATAGAAATCCTATAATGAAATATGGATGCTAAAAATTGAAAGGGAGATAATCCCTGTGCGCTTGTTGAACAGCTCATGCACAAGCCCAACGAAAGCTTGTTTAGGTTCATTTGTGAAGTTAAATAAAAAAGTTTGAACAATAATTTTTTTTTTTTTTTTTTTTTTTAAGAAAAAGGATACATGCAAGTTTGTGTTGATTATGTTTGTAAACAGGCATGCTTATGCTTATATTTTTTTAGGAACTTGTTTTAAAGTTGATGGGTACTGAACTTAAACTGTCAATTTGATCTCCTAGTGATATATAATATATTTAGTAGAATGTTGCCTTTTAAGTTGTAATGTACATAAGATCTTCTTGATAGTATATTATATGACTGCAACAAAAACATAAGAATAGAAGATATTTGCTTTTGCAAGCAAGAGGAAAAAAAGATGACAAAGCTGCAGAACTTTGTCCTACATCAACCACAAGTTATAAGATATTAAGAACTTAGGTATATTGAACAGCAGAAATCATGCCTCAGATTTGATTCCTTATTTTATGATTCTTGTTGAGGTAAAAATGAATTTGGAAATTTGGCTGAAATTGATTCCTGCCAGTATTTATGAGATCTTAGGCATATTGAGTGGCAAAAATCATGCCTTATAGATTTGATCCTTTATTTTATGATTCTTGCTTAGGTAAAAATTGACTTTGAAATTTGGCTGAAACTGATTCCTGCCACTATTTATTTATGCTCTTTTTCCTATCAGTCTACTATATAATACACATGCTTTGCATACCTGATTCCCAGACATGGCCATCATTTAAGGCTTATTTATGAATATGCAATTTGTACCATTTTTGGGTGCCTAGGAATTCACAAATGCAGTAGATTCATCAAATTAAATTTCTTAGTTGTTAATTATCTAATATTAGACACAAAAAGTTCAACCAATAATGAGTGGCTTGATAATCTTTACTTCGTGCAATCCTCGCTAGTTGCAAAACTGGCATATTTTTCATTTATAATATTGGAATTGGGATAGGCTTTATCTCACTGTTCACGTTCAAACGTAACAAACCATGAGTATATTAGGTTGTTCCTGATAACATTTTCTGTGTGAGGAATTTTGGACAAAAAACGTTTGAATGGATTATACAGACTTGAATGAGTTGCATGCGTACTGTGGTGCAATAATTTCATGGTGTCTTCGACCTGTCTAGATCTTATTCACATTTACCTTTGCCTCCTATTTGTTGATTTTACGGCATGTCTTACTTGAAATCTTATTTATATTAGCTTTTCAATTTGCTTTATCAGGCATGGTTGTTGGAACGAGCAAATTACACAAAGGTAATGTCAACTTCTGTTGCATTAAATTATTTTTGAAAATTTGCACTAAACTGAAATGCACGTCAGTTTTACTATTATGAATTTGTTGTGACTTGTGGTCTGCAATTGTAAATGCGTATCTGGAGTTCTTACTCTTAGCTGTGGCCTGTGGTCTTATGAATTTTTTGTTTCCTGACCTGATAATTATATGCTGGATTCTATTCTGCAGGAAGCAATCTCAGCTTTCTATCAGTTTATATGGAACCTCTTTTATGCTGAATATGTCATCTTTCCTTTTATTTAGCTGAGGATTGTTTAAGTATTTTTTCCTGAGCAGAGAGAGAAGAGTTGAATCTGTATATTTTCCTTTGGAAATAAATATTTGTTATAGCATGCAACAAGCTATAAACACAATGTTGTATAAATCCTCTTCTTGATAGTTAAAAGAAACAAGAAACATCATATCGTCATACAAAAATTCTCCTCTCCACTAAGAGAAATTATGCATACTCCCTTTACTGACATGCTGTGAGTCCCTAGGGGTGTAAAATGGGTCATGACACTGAACACCATTCACCTAACACGTGAAATAAACAGGTTAGTATTACGATTAAACATGTTCATTTCATAAACAGGTCACTGATTTGTGACACAAATATAAATGTATCGTATCATGGGCTAGATGAGTGACTCATTTATTTAAAGGTAAAGAGATAATTTTAGTTTCAAATATAAATATTCCAACTAAAATTATATTTTTATTTTCTGTATTAATTTCTTTTATTTTAGTTATAAATCATGAAGAACATTTTATGTATGAGAATTTATTTTTAAATATGATTTAAGTTAAATAGGTTAAAACTTAAAAATATCATAAATAGGTTAAAGCAGGTTGTGTATAAGTAAATACGATCCACTTAACCTGCTTATGATATTAAACAGATTGCACGGTTAATCCGGGTTGAGTTACAAGGACCATATAAGGGTCAATACGATCCGTTTAACCTGCTTGAAATATTAAGGGATTACATGTGTCCCACTTAACTTGCTTATAATATTAGGAGGTTACATGTTTCGTGTTCGTGTCACTAGGGGGTTACATGTGTTTGTGTCACCAACCTAATCGACACACCAACTCATTTTGCCACCACTGTGAATCCCATATTATGGAATCCACCTCAAGACGAGCATTTTGAAAAAAACAGCGAACGGAAACCAAAAGGCAAGTAATAATAATAGATTACTCATTTATTGGTAGAAGAATACAGTTTCAATAGCAGAGTAGTTGAGAAGAGCTATATTAGTTGTACCAAAGGCAAAGGAACAAACATAATGTGGTAAGTTTGATTCTGATCAAGAGGCTCATATATACCTACTCTGGCATTAGATGCCTGAAAGGAGATTCCTACAATATAGGAACAGAAAAAATGAATCTGAAATAACCCTTACATTTTCACATTGATGTACAAATGAATAAAGAAAAGGCAAGAAAAAGTGTATGAAGTAATTGTGCAGAAAAAATGTAAAGGCTTCCTATATGACTCACCTTACCCAGTGTAAAGAATTAAGCAATAATCTTTCTTGCATCTTATATAACCTAACTTTATGCATTTGTTACCTCCCGACCTACACCAAGGGGACTTTTTGACATTGTTTCCTTCTGTTCAGAAGTTGATGAATCATTTCGACTGAGAGAGGATGTCGGTGTTGAACGCTTTGGACTAAAACGGGATGCAGTCCGTTCGAAAGTTGTTGAATCACTTGGAATGAGACAGGATGTTGTTGTTGAATACTTTGGACTAGAACAGGATCCAGTCCGGGGGGTTGAATTGGCACTCCATGTTCCTTTCCTTGGTGATAAGTTGGCACTCTCTAAAACCCGGAATTGAAGTTCTGTAGGATAGTCTCTCATGCACCCTATCCGTGGCCCTGCACCTGTAGTCCATCTAGAGCTTAATTGCTTAGCAAGCTGATATGACCTCATTCCTTTATGTGAATTTATCCTTTCCAAGATTTTTTCTTTTGGGATAGGTTCTTCGTCTTCTTCTTCTTGATCTTCATCAAATAGATTTATCTTAGGAAACATGAAATCTTCTTCTGTCAAAAATGAATCTTCTGCTGATTCATAACCATCATCATGGGAAAATGAATCCTGTGCTGATTGATAACCAACATCAAATGTTGAAGGTGCAACCTCATTGAAAATTTCACGCACATTATCCCTTGTTGGTATCTCAAGTTTAGCAATTCTCGAGCGGAATCCACAAGACAATTTTAAAGTTTGCAGACCATCATTTTCTGCAGCACTAGAATCTTGTCCCCTAAAATCTGTGTTTTCCTGTGACATGCTTTCGACATTTGTTACTTTGGTATCTTGACATAAATCAGCATCAAGTCGGAGATCTCGGACACTACTGCTGTTGCACTTTTTGATAGTGGCTTCTTCTTCCTCCTCTTCGGCTGGGCTTTTCTGAGTAATAACATATGCAAAGAAGCGCATTAATGGAAAGACAACGATCTGCTATTATCATGAGTTCACAAAGCCTATTATACTATAATAGAAACTCATCCTAAATCGATAGCAAAATTTGAACTTCACTAGAATTATTGAAATAAAACTTGAGCATTTATACCTTTACATCGCTGAGGTCTACTTTTTGTTCTCTAAGGAAGGACATGAACTCCTGAAAGTTTTCTTCTGTTGGAAGATAATGTCCGCTGTGAGGCCAGACTGCCTATAAAGTTGAGAGGAATCAAATTAAAATGTGGACAAACTTCCAACAAAAGAAAAACAATGCAATTCATCAAGCTCTATCATAAAACCCAAGGCATAGTTTCTGTTTCTACCTTTAGGACACCATCTTCCACAACTAATCTTCCAGCAGATAGCGTGGCTCCACCGGCCAAGAAACTTGAATGTTGAAATGTTCCTTTCTTCTTCACACCGACATATAAGGTTTTCGATGTACTAAGAACAAAAATCCACTTAACATCTTTTTGTCCTTTTGTATCAAGAAGTTCCCCACTTTGTTTGAAGAAAAACTTCCCATCCTTGATTACTACCGCATAAGCCTGCCTTTCAGTCTGGAAGTCAAACATATAGTAATAATAAATAGATATTCAATAGCCAGGCAATTCAAAAAGAAAAATCTAGAGGTACACAAAATTTATAAAATATTAACATCTCATTGATTTTCCCAACTTAAACAAAATAAATAAACTGCTATTTCAACTAGTTATTTCCTTTTTTTGTTCTTTTAATAAATGATACTGTAAATGGGAAGAAATTGTGAGTCCGCTTAAGACTACGGATGTGCAAGAATGGTGATGGAGGATAAAACTCACAGGACCAAGATACTTTATGCATTGTTGTTGAAGCTTTGATCTGGGGCACCTATCAAGGCTGGTTTCTTTTCCTTCTCCAATATCAAGCCTGCAGGTTTATAAAACATTAACTATAAATAACACATTCCTTATTGAAGAGAAAAGACATCTTTCACATTAAAGCCCTCAATTCCAAGAAATCTTACCAATAGAAGAAAGGCTGTTTACTTTGACAGTGGAGCCAGTTGACATAATAAAATTGAAGATTATGCCCATATCGATGCCTGGGATCAATCTATTAAGAGGAAGCAAAAAGAAAACCAAAATAAGATAAAAGAGCACTAGAAGGCTCATCTAGATGTTTTATTTCAAGACTAGAACTTACTGCCTCAAGCCAATGCTGTAAAGCAAGCTTCCGGGCCTTTGCATCCTTAGACAAACCTTTTCCTACCTGCACAAAACGAGAAATTTCTAGCAGATCAGAATAGAAGTAGAATCATAATTAATTGAATTACATGAGCCTGTCAATGTTATTTTTGTTTACTCTTTTTGACTGTTGTTGTTCAATAGTAGAACTTGAACATGTTAACAAGTGAAGACCACTTTCTGTGGTTTCTCTATGTTGTGGCAACTTGTTGTTCTATGTCAAGACATCAAGTAACAGTATAAAAATAATGTACTCGTATAAATTAATTTGAAATTTGACAACAAAACCAAAAACTAATAATAACAACAATGATACTGAACAAATATGTTGTTGAAAGCATTTACCTTGGCAGCTCTTCTTCTTGCTCTTGACCAACGCGAAATAGCAGTCTCCGGTCTCTCGATGTCAAAGAAAGATATAGAACTTCGCTTGAGCTCGGCAAAATCCAGCAGCTTCCACCTGCAAAGTGCAATCATCTTATGTAAATAAAAAATAAAAAAAAAAAGGTCTAATCAACACAAAACTGTTCCTTAAGAGAGTTTCATTTCTATCTAGTATAAGAAGAGATGTCAAATCAATACCATCTCTGCTCAACAACGACTGCACAATCTGCCAATTGCCTCCTGGTTCTAAAACTTTTATAAACTTTCTGCAACCTCAATGCAGCCTGGTATCTTCTGTTCCCTGATTCATCACATTGCATGTGGTTTTTTATCTCAAGCGAGCTTTGACCACTCTTATCTTCACTTTGAGCCTGGATCGGTCTAGATAATAATTCTTTTTGCATTTCTGTAGTAGGAGATCTAAAGGAAAATGTGGCATTCAAATTTCTTCCTTTAAATCTTATAATAGCTGGTTTTGAATCACGACCATTGAAACTAGCAGACCGAAAAGCAGTCTTCACGTTCCCATGTCCATATTTGATTGATTTCACAAGAAGAGCATCAAAATGACTATCCAAATCTTCAAAATCAGCCAAAGGGCATGAAAGCGCTATCCCCATTTTTCAAGACAATATAAATAACAAATATCTTCCTTATCTTTCCCAACAACCAATTTCTCAAATAGTAGATATGAGGGTCTTGATAACTGTTTAAAATAGGCAGGAAACAGACATTAATTCAAAGTACAAATTCAAGAAATTTAACTATCGATGAAAAAGCATTAGTTCAAGTCTCTGTCTTCATAAATTAAGGATTGTTTTCTCATCCTCTTATCCGCAGCTACTGGTTACATAGAATTTTTAGTCAATATATGCTTGTAGCAAATAATGACAAGAACAAACTACTATACAGCATAAAGCCAAGATTCTTCATGGAAAGTGGGGATACAAAATTCTAAAGAGGAAGCTAAACAGAAATTGCATACCAAAACAAGAAAAAAAAAAAGAAAAACTTTTTAACTCAAAACATCAATGTGGGTTCAAACCAAATTCATTCATTTGACTATTGCCAACATATTAAATTGGTGAATATAATTATAAATCCTCATGTAAGGATGCACTAGGACCATCCTTGAAGCCTATTTTTCTAAACTAAGTTAAGAATAAAATGAACTGAACAAAAAAAAATGACCTACATTTCAGGAGACCCATATTTGCAGAAAACAATGAGAATAAAATTTCATAAAAGGGAAAATCATGTAAAAAATCCATCTTTAGTTTTTTTATCTATACAAATTCCATAGAAAAGCCATTTCTATCACATTCATTGCATAATTAAACAACTAGTAAATGTACAGAAGGCACCATTTTTACTTGCATTGTCTGCTATTCACAAATAAAAACAAGAATATTCAAAAGGAAAAAAGAAAGGAACAGGACAAAACCCAACAAATTAAAAAGTGAAATAAAGGGTGTTATAGACTTACCCAAATCAGGGACGAAGAAAAACGGTGATGCAAAGTGATTTAAGAAGAGAGAGCCAAGAAAAGGTAAAAGACTGAAAATGGGTATAACCAAAGAAAAGAAAAGAAAAGCAAACAAACAACAAAACAGAAGCAAAACCCAAAAGAGAAAAATTGGAAAAAGAAAATTTTCTGAGATGGGATTTTTTGGCAAGAAAAAAATGTGTGAGAGAGCGAACAATGCGGGTTCTAGTTGTGATTCTTGAAGGTTATAATCATTTCTAACAGAATGGATTTCAATATTTCCATTGGAGCTTTCTTTCTCTCTCTATCAATGTATTCTTGAAAGCTAACAAAAATGGGGTTGGTGGTTGCCTCCTTGTTATCCTTGCAATCTTATATATAGAAGAAAAAGAAAGAAAATTTTCAAAAAATATTTTTCTCAAGAAAAAAAAAAGAAAGAAATTTCATAGCAACAGCACAGAGGGATAGGTAAGTGCAACAGCCTAACAGGAACACAGTCACACCTCAAACCACGTGTCATACACCATTTAGGATTTTCTTTTTCTTTTTCTTTTCAAAACAAAAAATTTACTCTTATTAATATTACAGTTTTACCTCCTAATATTTTTCTTTTTCTTTGTCAATTTATAACAATTGTATATATATATATATATATATATATATATATATTTGTTAAGAAAATAATTCTCAAGCGTAGAATATAGAATATAATTTAAAAAAAAAACGAAATTGAAATAAGTAGCACAACAAAATTTTTCTAATAAAAATTAAAATTTTAATTATTAGAAATTGATAGAGTTTAAAACTTTAAATACAATATATAAATAATGTTTATGATTTAAAACTTTATTAGTTGATAAAAATTTTGATACTATATTACTATAAATTACAGAAAAATAAAAGACATTGCATTTTTAGAAACAATAATTGATTTCTGAATTTTTTTTTTCACAAAAAAAATCAAAGTTTGAAGTCAAAAAGAAAGTCAAAAAATCCATTCTTTTGATCATGGGCAAAACTTCTCCAAGAGAGAAAAAGATTTATTTGATTACTCGTTGAATATGTCTTGGATCCAATTTTACAGTGACTTCTGAAATGGGTCAAAATCTTTTTTCCTTTTCTTCATGTCAAAATCTCTTTCATCCCAAAAAAAAAAATTAGGATTTGAATTTGAAATTGTTTAACAAAATTTTCTGTATCGTAACGTTTCAAATTTCTCTTGGAGACTAATTCAAATAAAATTAACGCAAATCAGAAAAAATGTAATATATTTCAGGTAAATTTTATTTGTAATATTAGAAGTTTGAAATATAAAATTGAAAAAATTTTACTTAAATATTATTTTCATTTAAGCCTAATATATGTAAATAAAATAAATTAATTAAACAAATCGATTGGAAAAAAAACTTTTCTTTAAATAAAAAAAAGAAAAGACTTTAGTTGAGTCAATTGCCCACATTTAGGGCAAAATTTTTATAATTTTATAGTCATTATCTCAGTGACTAGGAATTGATTAACCTCAACGGTCAACCAGCTGTTTCTTTTCTAGTGACGTGGGGTTACAAAGCCAGAGAATTTTTCTAGTCACGTGGGGTTACAAAGCCAGAGAATTCTTCGAGTCTCTCTATCATCACTTACGTATGCATTATTGTCTTTTCACTTTCCTGCTAGCCCATAGCTTTCTTCCCCTTCTTCATCCTCTTTCTCTTTTCTTACCTGAAGTTATTTAATTAGGGTTTAAACATTTACTGTTAATAATATTTTTGAGTCGATTTATGGACATAAAATTATTTTTTTTTAACAAGCAATTTCAACAACAACTTCACGTATCAAGATGAGGTTTTGGAAACATTTTATTTTTTTACCTACTAGTGTTTGCTTGTGATGTACTATCTCTATTCCATAATACTTCTTACATTTGAAAAAAATAATTTATTCCAAAATACTTGTCACATTTGTTGTTTCTAGGAGTAATAAATGTTTTTTTCATGTTTACCTTTTGTCGATGACCAATAATTATTAATTCATTTAATAGTTTTTTTAGAGAATTAGTATTAAATTAAGGGTAATATAATTAATTTACTCAATAATTTATTGTAACTTAGATAAATTTAATGATTTTCTTAATAAACGTGAAATTCTAAACATGACATGTAATACTATGAAGTTAGGTAGATCTATTCTTCTTTTAAATATTTTTTTATGTATATAAGAAAAACTTCATTTAATGTGCTTGCATTAATTGAGTTAATCTAGTATAAAAGATTTTCAAAATATCCCAAAATAACAAATTTTTTATTTATTGTATACATTAAATAGCTAAAGTCAATAGTTCTTTTTTCTCATTAAATATTAACTAATTAATTTGATTTCTTTTAGATGTTATATTTTTATAAATATTAAAAAAATATTTTAAAATGCACTAAATTAGATTGATGTGTGGAGACAGCACATTTAAGATCACTTGAAGAAAATCTAAATTAGATACATGAGAATATTTCTAATCATAAAAACCAAAAGATTTATTTATTATATTCCATGGATTCACCACTATCAACTTATAAGATGATATGTTTAGAGTGATCGCGGTGCAAAAGTCGATTTAAGATGAAATTGCAACTAGTCAAAAAGTTCGGGATGAGTGCATCACTTTTTTTTTTATCTTCTAACCTAGTTTTAGTTTGTGCATGTTGCTGATTATTAGTGGTAACCCCTATCATTTATTCTTCCTTTTGGTTACCTTCTTTTGCTTTTAATTTTTTATTCACTTAAATAAATTCAGATCTATTTTTCATATAATAAATCTATATTTTTTGTTTATTTTTGTTATATTTGCTTTGTCTCCAAGGTTTTTTTTTTCCTTTCTTTGTGAGGATTTGTTATTAAATAAAAATATTATATTTGATTTTATTTGATCAGAGACTTTAGATCTTGATTTACATATATGGATCTTTGATCAATAAAACTTGGTAGTGCGATATATTTTCTTAATTGATGCTATTGATGCGTAGTAGCAGAAATTCATTTGTGTTTATCATATGTTGTAAATTTTAAAAAAATTAATCTAAATATATAAGATCTAGAGAAATTATTATTTTAACGTTCAAATCAATTTGTTGATTGAAAGGTTGACTATAATTCATTAAATGTATTGACTTGAACCTACAGGCAAATAAATGCCTAATCCAAAACAATAACTAAGTAATAAAAAATATGTTAAAGATAGTGGTTGCCTAATTTCAACTTTCTTTTTATGAAAAGGAAAATAGATGACAATAAAAGTTTCTTAAGAAATATATATTATTGCGACATTAATGTTATTATAAAATTTAAAATTGGATGAATCTCGATTCTTGAATGGTGCTGAACGTCGGCGTTTTAAATCAAAAATTCTGTCGGACAGTAAGATGAGCTTTGTCGGCCTCCACCGTCACTGTACACCGCTTGTACCCTGAAGTACAAATCTTGCTTTTAATTAGCCAAACATAGATTACCACGACAAGTTCTTAGCACAATCGCAGTATCAAGCTGTTAATTTCACGAATCATGTGCTTGGTACTATAATTTGAAGGTGTTTAACACGCGCGCAATGGATGATCGAAAATTCTGATTCAAAAAGTCAACCAGGAAGAGATGATACTATCACAGCCAACTGTCGTTTTCAAAGCTCCAACGAAGACAGCTATGTACGTTGTACAGTACGGACGCTCTCAGATCTGTGTGTAGAATGTAATTAATTCAGAGTGCCACGTGTGAGTTTCTAGCCAATTAAATGTCACTCGGTTTATTAATTGACAATGCTACCCTTGTCCCCGTAGTAATACTAATATGCGGTCAGTGACACACACGTGTTCTAGTTGAGATGCTGCTAGCGCAAAGATAATACTAGTAGTATTGGATCGGGAATAGATGGATGCACATTGAATTTATTTCGTTTGTTACATGTAAATTTTATTAAATTATATAGATGAATTTCATAAAATTTGTTTTTAAATTAAAATTTTTATGCTTGTTATAAGGAAATTTCTTGAAATTTAATATCTTAATTCCACTTAAATTAGTTACATTTATACTAAATTTGGAAATAATTTATAATATATATATATATATATATATATATTAAAATTAATGGGCTTTTAAGTATAAACTAGCAAAACTATACATCTAAAATCTACTATCTATAAAAATCATTCACAAATGAATTTTCTTCGGCCTGAATCTATTATAATGTCGTATATGCATTTGTTGTTAGGATACGTCTTTGTGTGTATGAATTTAGAATATTTTAGTTTTAATAACTTTTACTTTTTAATTTTAGAATTTATTTGCAAATCTTATCAATTTTAGTAGAATTAGATCTAAGTATAACTAATTCCACAAAATAAAAAATGTGAAGTTCAAATGAATTTTCATTTATACTAAAAAATTGAAAACTTCGATTTGTAAATGAATTTATAGAATTCACTTTATACGAAACAATTTCTAAATGTTTTTCTCAGTCACAAAAATAAATAAATTTCTTAGGTCAATAATAAAAATAAGAGTACTCTCCATTTAAGGAATATAAAAACGAGACTATTCTTAAAATATACGGTTTGAATTTCAATTCTCAATAACAATATATAATTATTTATCCAATAGTCAATGGCTTTTTTCAAAGATAAAAGAAGGGCATCCTTTGAATTTGGATAATAATATCTAATTTATCTAAAATTATATTTAAAATATGGAACTATAATTCTTAATTTATTTATTTTTTTCACCTTCTAATGTTTTAAAATCTAAACGTATTATCGAATAAACCCAATTGAATAAACCACATTCTTAATATTTGCAACAATTTTGCCATTTTTTTTATAATCTATTAGTTTTTTCTAATTTTGACACTTACAACATATTTAACCCCAATAGGGTAGTTTAGCAGCAAAAAGCACTTGCGGGGTTGATTTCTATAGCTCAGGTCATGGGTTTGATTCTTTGCAATACAAACTCTCATGGGTCAACCCCTTTACTTTCGAGAGCAAGTGGAGATTAGCCAGGTTTGTGGACCGTTAAAACGGATGGGGATTTAGATATCTCGTGCAAGTATAAAAAAAAACATATTTAAATTTTTAATAACAACACATATAGTGGTGAAAAAGCAGTAGGAAATAGTGAGAGATGGTATTGCTGAAATTAGAAAACAACAAAATGCAGCTGGAAAGCATAACAAGAGAAGATGAAATTAAAGAAGAAGAAGAAGGAAAAAAAATGAAGTAGAAAGAGACGGACATGGAGTCGATTTTGGTTAGATTTGTCTGAAATAGAACTGTATAAAGATAAGAGACAGACAGCTATATGGTTACTGTTTTTAATTTGACAAAAAGAATCTCTTATGTATTGCAATTTGCATGCATGCTTTTCGGTCCAACGCGCTTCATTAAAGGAAGCACCGACACATCACTTTCACCAATTCTGCTTCTTGGCTAATTGTTTTGGTCATTCAATTTTTACTTTATTTAATTAATTAGTCTTTAGCCAATCACTCTAATACTTTAGTCAAAATCCAACTCATTTCATTACTTTTATATAATAATTCCTCAAATTAGTAGTTTAGAGAACGTTAATGTTTTTTCCTTTGTACATGTGTCTTACGTTCGGATAAAATATGATATTTCAGTAAAATCCTTTTAAGAGTAGCAAATTTAAGTTTCAAGACCTTAAAGATAAAGTGAATTAGACTTGTCTGGACGTGAGTTTGAACAAATTTATAGATTAAATTAATGAAAAATTAAGACAATGATATTTTTTACCATACTCTGATTAGGAAAATCTAAACTCGATAAAGTTTTTTTAAAAAGGCAATTTACTTTCATTTATTTAATCATTTTGAATGTGTTGAATTAATAGAGAAAAATAAGTTACCTCGCTTTCCACATTTAACTAATGCGTAAAAACATTTATATCTTTTTTGCAAATTGTGATATCTTTAATTTTATTTGCGATTTATAAATTGTGTCCGATAAATTATAAAATCATTTTATTAAAATTTTTAATTAATAAAATGAAATTTATTAAATAATTATTGGATAATCGATAAATTTTTTATTTGGATGATTTTTCTCTCTCTCATTTTTTCTTCTAGTGGATTATGCTTAATTAAGTGGTCAATTGAGAGCGTGCACGTAGGGTATTTCATGTGGAAATTTATAGTCAAAGCCTATTAATGGACCAGTCTTTTCATGTTTTATTAAGTTAATATAATCTTCAAAAATGTCCATATTTGAGAATGACTAAACATAAAGAAAGAACAGACCTCGTCCACCAAGCTAGCTAGCTAGTGCCTAGTCAACTTTTATGAGTTGGAATCGAAAAAGACTGAAATGAAATATTACTTTTGCTTAACGTAACAAAATATAGAATAAAAAGATTAACCTAGTTGGTTTTTGGTTAGTAAGCAAAATGGCAACAATTAGGTATAAAAAATGATTAATCAAAATCATATGATATTGGTTGGAGTAGTAAGTGATATGTGTCCCGTAGGGATGAGAATACAGATTCAACACCTTAGAAATCCACTTTACTGAGACCGTAAAAAATTTTTATGTTCTACGGTCTGAGGAGGATTAAACCTCCTAATTATATCAAAAATTTGATTAATCTTTAATATTCTAACGTTTACCAAACGGGACTATAGTTAATTTCCATGTGCTTTCAATATCATTTCATTCAAATTATAAATGTATATACACACACAAATGAGCATTTGAAAGTTCAAATTCAAAGTAGTTTCACCTCAACATTAGAGCCTGTGGACTTGGAAAATAAGCTTATATGAGTACAAATTTCCACAAGCAGTTTTAACAAGTCTTCCTTTGATTTCATTTCTTTAACTTTTATTAGAGTCATTGGAATTCAAATTCCAAGACTTGGTCATTTTCTTGATTTTTCTTTTTTTTTTTTTTTTGAAAGACATTTTCTTGATTTTTCTTTTTTTTTTTTTTTTTGTTTGAAAGACATTTTCTTGATTTTTCAACTTCAAAGGATTTGCAAAAACCAAATTATTTCTTTTTTTTTTTTTTAAAAAAAAGAATTCTACAATCACTATTTACACGGTATCAATTGATATAAAGCTGGACGACAAAACCAGAACTCAGTAGGGTGTATTGAAGTACAAAACAATTTATTCAATATAATGAAATAAGGGCCAACTGGTGTGGTCTGGTTGACGTTCTCACTTTTGTGTGAGGAGTGTGAGGGCTCAAGTTCAAGTTCTATGACTATAAGAATTTTCACCAAATTGGTGAGTTAAGGGAGGACTATCACGATTGTACAGCCCGCAGGGCCTCCCAATGGATACATATATTATAAAACTGCAGAAATTGTGAAGTGGAGGCACTGTCTTCGTTCTTCATTTTTCTTTTCTAACCATTTTCTGGAATCTTTAAAAATGTCCGTACCAGTTTAATATTCTAATACTGTGTTTACCCATTTGACAATTGGGACCATCTAGGTCTGATGTTGTGGTGTAGGATTACTCACATTGTCATTGTTTGGTGTTATAAAGCACATTGCTCCACAGCAACAAATAACAGAACAAAGCATTGCCATTCATCTTAAGGAATGTATGCTTGGATAAAAATGTCATTGTCAAAAATGAATTTTAACAAAAGAAAATGGAGAAGTGGAGGCACTGTCTTTGTTCTTCATTTTTCTTTTCTTACCATTTTCTGAAATCTTTAAAATGTCCGTACCAGTTCAATATTCTAATACTGTGTTTTCCCATTTGACAATTGGGATCATCTAGGTCTGATGTTGTGGTGTAGAGATTACTCACATTGTCATTGTTTGGTGTTATAAAACACATTGCTCCACAGCAACAAATAACAGAACAAAGCATTGCCATTCATCTTAAGGAATTGTATGCTTGGATAAAAATTTCATTGTCAAAAATGAATTTTCACAAAAGAAAAGGGGGTATATAGTGAAATGAAAAAGGTGAAGTTCTTGAGAGCAAAATTGTTGTAAGAAACCTTGTTTGAGCACTTCAAAGTTGCATGTCCAGGTTTCCTGCTAGATATGATCTCTGACATTTCATGAACAGGGTTTGCTAAGAAAACACTATTGATTTATGTTTAAGCTTGGGTTTGAGGTTCCTTTTCAGCATCTGCTATTAAATTTGAAGTTTCAAGAGACTCATCACCAAACTTGTTTGGGTAGTAGGTGGATTTTTCAGTAACTCCAATTCCAGCTTGAGATGATTCTTCAATAGCCCCGTTTTCTTCCTCATCCGTTTTGTCAGTAATATCATCTGCAGCCTCAGTGGATTTGCCATTATGTTCATTTGTAGACTCATTGGAATCTTCACTGACGTCGTTTGCAGCCCCTGTGGATTTGTCACTAACATCACTTGCAGCCTCCGTTGATTTGTCAGCAACATTATTTGAAGCCTCAGTGTTTTCAGTAACATCATCTAACGCCTCAACGGACTTTTCAGTAACATCATTTGAAGCCTCGATGGATTTTTCAGTGACTTCTTTTGGAGCTTCGAAGGATCTTTCAGTAATATCATTTGAAGCCTCAATGGATTTTTCAGTAGCTTCATCTGAAGCCTCTGATAATTTTTCGATAACTTCAGTTGAAGCCTTGGTTGATTTAACAATCGCATCATTTGAAGACTCCAATGATTTTTCAGTAACGTTGGTTGCAGCATCTGTGGATTTGTTAGTAACATCATTTGCAGCCTCAACAGAACTGTCAGTATTCTCATTTGCAACCTCAATGAATCTGTCAGTAATGTTGTCTGAATCATCGGCGGATTCTTCACCAATCTTTTTGGTAATAACTAGGGGCCCAAGCTTTGCATCAAGATCCCTGACTCTCTTGGTTAGAGCTCTCGCATCTCTAGCTGCTTGTAGCTGACCAGAAGATGCCTGTCGTAGAAAATGAAAAGTGTCAATTCTGGTTATGTCTGTGGCAATTTATAAGCATGATATTATGAAAAACATGTGCACTGCATTGCGCATGACAAACTGGTCGTACATCACTGAAATGAACTTTATAAGAAAGCTGATTCGTAGTAATTTAAATGCGACCAACCGAGGAGAAGAAGAAAGAAATCATCTAGTCAAAAAGGCACAAGAATAACACCACACTTACTGGAAGTCCAACCACAAGCAGTAACAATTTAAATAACAATAGAACCATTTACGAAAACTTTATGCGGTAAGCTCAAAATTAAATACAAAAGGTGCCCTTTACAAGTATAAGCCTATTAATACACTTACATAGTTTGACTTTATAGCATGTGTTGGTCAGGAAATTTTTCATGTGTTTCACGAAATCCTTAAGTAAGCAACACATCAAAAAATTTAATTTCCCCATTGCAAAAGAATAACGTTGAAGATGAGTTTCATAATTGGAGCTACATTGTTCAAGTTCCTCACATTATGTTCATTCTATTAATAAACTAAAATTCCCCTCTGCGCTTCAAGTAAATCCAAGAAGATTAAAAAGAGAGAGGGAGATAGAAAGTCTGTAAGAAGCCTGGTAATCAAGCACATTCATATTTCTATATCCAAGATATAATCATTAACTAAATATAGTTTACCTGCTAAATTACCATCCCTGTACGGCCATCAGGCATATAGGAAGCTAAGAATAGATTGGTTAAGGGCCCAATGAATGCCCCATTACATGCTGACTACAATTTGATGCATCTCTTGACATCTTAAAATGTGTGAGATTTTTTTATTTTTCGTTTTTAGCTCTCTCTGTCCCAGATCAATAGACTGTTTCTACAGTAGATATAATTAGAAGAATATTCATAGCTTCTATTTTGGCCTAGAGCATCAGAACATAGGTCAACAGAAAATGAATGCAATTTTGCCTAATCATTTCACAGGCTTAGGAATGATAAGAACATAGAAAAACATTTCTAATAATTATTAAGCCTTAATCCAAAACTAGTTGTAGTTGGGTTCGCCTATGATAGAAACACAATGGGCTATCTAAATGGTTGCTTCCAGAATTCAGAAACAAGAGGCAAACAAACATCAGTTTGTTTAAGCATGCTGCAATCAAATTATGTGGCTTTCTTATATCAATTCAGTTGCTGAGAATTTTTCAAGAATCATCAACCTCTGACTCACCTGCATTATCTGATCCAACCGATCTTTCAAATCCTCCTCAGATGCTTCTTTGTGAATATTTTTAAGTGCGTATACCAAGTGTGAATTGAGGTCATCTAAACAGTGCTGCTGAATCATACTCCTTGTTATGGCGGCTGGACAACCCACAGCATAGAAAGGACAGTTCACAAGCTTCATTGGACAGACAGTTATGCAATGTCGGTCCATTTCACGTCTCATGATGTGATCTGAGCACTTCTGTTCGCAAGGGATTATTTTGAAAGGACAAGTCGAATCATGCTTCTCCAATTGGCTTGCACAAAAAAAAGATACACAGCCATCATTTGTGCAGTTTACAGTCCTAAAATCACAGTTGATGACATGCTCGGCTAGTTCTTCAGCAGTATAGAATTTCTTGTCACAGTAAAATATGTTTTTGTAGTCAACATTCTTAACCAAATTTTGCGCAATTACCTCTCTCCTATCACTCAACCAAAATCCATTTACTTCCATCTCCTGTACAAAATCATCTATCTTGTCTTCTCTCTTTTCGCTCAGTATCCATCCTTGAACCCGACTAAAGAAATTCCTCTTTGAACTTGCAAAGTCATCAACAAAATCAGAAATAATATCGTAAGGATGGTCGGATATCTCTTCATTTTGACCACCTTCCAAGATAATAGTTTCAGCAACAAAAGTTTCACTTCGCATGGTGAGATATTCAATCATTTCTTTCCTCATCTCAACAGCCACTGAAGCAGGGGACCTGAATATACCACCTGTTGTGTTGTCAACACAAGCTGCCGATAATCCAGGTAGGAACACTTGGGCTATTCTGCGAACTAGATCTGCATCATAAAGGTCACAGTGGAATGTGGGGCCTCCCTCTTTTCCATCTTCAATTTTCTCTTTTTCTGGAACAAGTTCGATATCTATCATTGGAGGATCCATTCTGAAATACACCTACAATAAGTTTGTTCTGAAGCAATGAATTCTTCACCACCATTTAAAGGATAAAAGTAAAGACACTTAAAATTTTCATCCAGAAATTAGCAATAAGTGAATGTACAAATAATTTAGAAAGAGAAAGATCTTAACTCCAAGCTACCGAACCTTTTAATAAACCAAAATCTTCTTGAATGTTGTTGTATTCAGGAGCTTTTGCCTGTTTTCTCTTCCCTTAGCAAAAGTACAAATAGAATACTAACAAGGCAACAAATGGACTTCCAATTTATAATCTCACATTAAAGAAAACTTGAAAACAGTTAGAAGAACTTTTAGTTGCTATTTACTCCCATAATTGTCGCCTTATTGGCATTTGCTTTTCGAAAGAAGGCAAATATGCACGCTATTACCTTCTTCATTTCCCAGGGTTTAAATAACATTATAGTCCATTTTTAAAAAGAGGTAGACTGTAATAACTTAAATAAATAAATAAATAATCTAGTTCATCCTCCTCGCTGTGGATTTGAGATATTTACTGCTATAACAAAAATCCCTTGATTTACTTTTTATCATGTAAATTGTGCATTAATGAGAGGAGAACTATTTAACCCTACGGGATTGGCAATTAATCGAGCATTATTTTACACATTAAATTAACCAAATTTAGCTATCTGCAAAATGGTGCATTTGAAAATATAGCTAAAAAAGATCCAAAATTTCGATCCACAACAAAAGATATTTCACTTCTACTGCTGGATCTGCCAACAAAACAACAAAGATCGATCCTTTATTTTGTCTGTTGATACTTCCATAAAATCCCAAATCCTACATACCTTATCTCGATGAGAAAAAATCTTTCAAATTCACGAATTAAAATTGGAATTCAATGTCTAATAAATGCGTAAACAGTCAGAAAAACGAAAATGAAAGAAAAGAAAGCTTGAGGTATTACCTGGTAAACTGGTTCAGAGATCTGGTTAGGAACTGAAATTCAAAAGTCAATCAGAGAGGGTGATTAACAACAAATTAGGCGTTATTTCCATTTCTTTTGCTTTGGCACGGATATAGAGAGAGAGAGGTGCTAACGTTGCAGGATTTATCGGTGTCCCACTCTTTCCTTTTCAATTTCGTTTGTGTATGTCAACTGCTTTAACGGTCTTGCTGGCTGACCAGAACAGAGAGTTTTTGTTTTTGCTATTTTAGGAGCGAAATATTTATATAGGTAACGATATATTTTAATATTATGTCAATAAATTCAAATTTTAAAAAAGAAAAGTTGACATATTGTTATTTAAAAAAATTTATTGAATCACATAATATTTATTAGAGATGATTGGATATTTATTTAATAAAAAATTACTATTTTGTCCTTAAAATTTAATCAAAATTATTAATTTATCTGTAAATCATCGATTTTTAGTATAGTAAAACTACTTTAATTATTTAGTTTAAAAATGCTATTTTGGCAGTTAAATGCTACTAATGAAATACTTATTTTGTTCATAATATAAGTAGTTTTATAATAATTTTTGCCCATAAACATATGCATTTTGAGATATTATGAGTAATTAATAAAAAATTTTAATTTTATCTTTATTTACATTAAATAAATTTAGTGAGATTGGAGTAATAATATGATATAAAATGTAATTTAGTTAAATTAATATACATCTTACTATAATTTAAGAGGATTAATTGCTTTCTTGCAATAGTCTAAAATTGCTCATATTAATGCACAAAAAAATAATAAATATAAAAAACTAAATAATGTCATTTCTATTTTTATAAATTATTTTTTTCACTTTTTCACAATATCCTTCTTACGAGAATTTAGTGTGAATAATTAATATTAATTGAATTTATTTGATAATAAAAAAGCCTTAAACTACTAAAATTTAATATACTAATTATTCACCCTATTTTGAAAGTCTAATCATTAATATACAACTGTTAAAATTTTTAATGGTCTATATGGAAAAATAACGAAAAATAATTAAGCTCCATGAAAAAGTAAGGACCATAATATTGGATTGAAAGGAATAATACTATCTTATATGAAAAAATAGTCAAATATTATAAAATTAGTCGTGATTCTGCACTTCAAATATATTATTTGAATATTTATTATTAGTAATCTAATTGATATTATTAATCCATATTAATTATAATCATAGGTTTGGTACGTGATTGATATATTCATCTAACATAGATTTGTATTCATGATTTTACTAAAAAAATAATTGACCAAGAAGAATATTTAATGAGCTGGTATAATATTACCATTATTAAAATAATTTTGTATAAAATACATGAAAATAATAGAAATTATTTTGTAAAATAAAAATATAAAGGAATTTAAAAGTTATAGTTGAATAATGTTTAATAGGAGTCTATCACTCTTTTAACTTTTTAAAAAATAAAATACTAAATAAAAATAACGGTTTAAATATTCTCTTTATTTTGTCTTTCATAATTATTTAACAACAAAATATGTAACGCCCAATAAAGCGACAAATCCATCAACGGTCCAAATGCGACAGAAAGTGGACGGTCTGCATTCGATATGTTATATGCAGTAACAAAAAACCGATATCGTCAAATCGCTGTCGGTTTCTATCTCTCTCTCGCTTCTCCTCGAATCGTCCGGCCTGCAAATCTCCCTTCTTCTGCGCTCTCCTTTCAACTGCTAGCAAACGACGTTTTTTTTCTTGAAGGTTGCAAGACTTAGCAATGGCTACCGCTACATACCCACCACCCCCACCTTATTACAGACTGTACAAAGATTACTTACAAAACCCTAAGTCCGCTCCTGAGCCTCCCCCTCCAATTGAAGGGACCTATGTCTGTTTTGGTGCCAATTATACTGTAAGCTCTCTCTTTCTCTCTATTCAATGGTCGTTTTTTGTTTTGATTTTTAGATCTCGTTCTCTTCTCTTTATAGACAGAGTATGTGCTTCCAAGCTTAGAAGAGCAAGGCGTGCGTCAGCTCTATCCTAAGGGACCTAATGTTGGTATGTTTGCTTTGATTTTGCTTACTTTTAGCTGAGCTTGATCAAAGATGACTGCTTTGATGGATTTCAAGAAAGAGCTAGGCATCCCTAGTAATTCAAACTTATGGCTCTTCATTATCTGCATATGGTATTTTTTTTTTTTTTTCTTAGGTGGTCGTTCATATATATATTTTTTTCAATGTAGTTTCTTTACTGGGTTTGGTTATTTTGTTTCAATTTTTTTGGTAACTGGAGCAAGTGGGTGGTGTTTTATTATTATTTTTAGATAGATTTCAAAAACTCAATTTTAGTGGCTTCATGTTTTATTAAAAATAAATAAATGAATAAAACCGTGATTGTTTTAGTTGGTTTCATTTTGTTTCTTCCACATTCTTTGTTTACTGGATTGGTTGTGTTATATATGGAATGGTAGCTGCATATTTTAGTGGTTTTATTTTTTATTTTTTTTTAAATGATTATTTTAGTAGTTGTTTTTTTCCCCCTTTTCTTCAGCATTTTTTGGTCACAAGATAGCCTTTAATATTCTTTTTTAAAGATTTCAAGGAAGAACTGAGGCAATTACTAGAGAATTTGGAGTTACATTTTTATTTTTTTTAATAAGTGAAACGATTGCTTTTGTGAGTCTAGTTATTTTTCTTCCACGTTTTATGGTTGTTGAATAGCTAATGTTATCTTTTAATAGATTTCAAGAAAGAACTGAGGTCACTTAATAGAGAATTGCAGCTGCACATTTTGGAACTTGCTGATGTTCTTGTTGAGAGACCATCACAATATGCTAGGAGAGTGGAGGATATATCTCTCATATTTAAGAACTTGCATCACCTTCTAAATTCTTTGCGGCCCCATCAGGTAAATTAATTTTTACTTACTTCTGGCCTGTTTTTGAGGATCCAATTCTTTGTATGATAGTTTTTGTTCTCCCTAGGCTCGAGCCACGCTGATTCATATTCTAGAGCTTCAGATACAACGGCGTAAACAAGCTGTTGAGGATATTAAGGGGTATGCTTTTGAAAATCTTACTGATATAATCAGCTGCCTACCCTGCGAATAAACTGTCTCTCGTATATTGCCAAAGCATCTGAAATGAGCTTTTGTTCTAAGGTTGTTCATGCAGTTTGTAAAAAAAATTGTTAGATGACAGGCAAAAACATAATATATGTTAAACCTGATCTACTTTATTTTAGACCTAGTTGACAAAGCTTTGAGCAATTAACCTTGAGATGTTGGCTCAAGGCTGAGCAAAATAGTGTCACTGTGTAGTCTCTTGGTAGCTGAATATTGTAGATTGTGATTATTAAATTTCAAAAGCAAAATTTGACTGGATTTTCTATGTTGTCACACATGGAGCAGAGGAAAATTTATATGAATAGTTTGAAATTATTGCGGTTTGCAGCTCAAACCTGTAGCTAATGAATCATAAATTGTTGTAAGTACATTTCTTATGTGTGTTGGACTCTGTTACTTCATCATTGAGTAGAACCGCTATATTTATGCCTTCTTATGTGGCTATTTTAGATTGCAATCTTTGAGGAAAATGTTAGCATGCTAATTGGCATGGTATTTATTTTTTTTACTTATTTTATTGTCAGGTGAATTGTCATGAAGCATTGCCACATCCTTAAGGGCTATAATTTTATGTTATTGTATCGTCATTAGTTGGCAAGTTTTGATGTTGCTTTTGTTTTATCTTTAGGTAGGATGAGCAAATGTTCATACACTACCCTGATATATTTGTAGTTAAAATTCTGATTGATGCTTCCTTGTCTTGTCCAGGAGGAGAGAAGAAGCACAGAAACTTCTCAAGGAGGCTCTCGGAACTTTAGATGGCCAGAGTGCATAAATTGTTGGGCTTTATATTTCTGAATAGAACGGTACAGTAATTGCTGGAGATTGATTTGCCCTGTTCTTGTGGAGATTTTCAGTACTTATAGATTACAGTTTCACCCAAAATACTTGACAGTTTTCAAGGCTCAAGTTGAATCAAGTACATTGAAGTTTTAGTTGGCATCTCGAGAGAGTTGATACACAGGTAGTTTCAGTAGTGCAGTTATGTTTTGTGTAACAGGAAACTCCTGGTTTTAGATTAAAGAAATTTATGTCCTTGTAAATCAACTCTTTGTAGAAACCCTAGTGCAATTTTAAGATGCTATTCCTTATGGTAGTGGCTGTAGCAAGTACTTATCCTTTGCTAATACTAACTTTTAACCTTCTTCTGATGTAATTGAACTTGCGGATGCCATTTTGAGATTAATCTAGCTTGTATTGCAATATTGATGATTTTACTTTTATGTTAAATTTCATATTTATGAACCTCTAGTTAGATTTGTAAATTATTTATATGGTAACGTTACTTCTAGAATAAGTTCTGTTAATATTAAATTGACTTGATTGTCCTTGATTTTACTTTTATAGGTATATCTAACCTTAATCAGATATCTACACTCAAGCAAATGGCCCGGTTTACAATGAAAAAGCTATTTTAGATATAGTATTTATTTATTATTTATATCATTATTAATATTTATCATGTCCCAGATATGTTACGAACGATTGGATGCTGGAAAGCTATTCAATTGATTTTTTAGAAGTGTCATTTAAATGAAATAAAAAAAAAAATTATCAAATTTAACGAAGCGGAGGCACCAATATTATTATTTAAAACAATCTTTTTGCTGTATATATTTATTGATGAGTTCCAAATTAATAATATTTAATTAATATTATCTATTTATATCCATACTATATATGAACAAGGAACGAAGAAGAATAATAAGATTTCTGATAATATATTTTGTGACATTTAAAATAATTTTTTTTCTTAGCCAATCGAAAAGAAAAAATAATTTAAAACAATATATATAATATTTTAAAATTTTATTTTTATTAAAAATAGATAGATATGTATAGATTTTAAAATTTGCGAGCTTTTTAAATTTTTTACTTTTTCTAAAATTATAAGTTAAACTAAATATATATAATAATGAGGCATTTAAAAGTTTCACATTTTTTTTTGAAATATTTAATTTTATTATTTTATTATATGAAAAACATTTTATTTGGGGAGATAAGAAAAAATAATAAATTAGTTTATTTTTATTTTAATATTCTTTTTTATGTTTATACGACTAACATATACTTTTTTTTCTGAATTTTAATATTCTATTAAATCTTTAAATTGAATTTTATTATTTTTCACATTGATTGTATTATTTTTATATAATTTTTTACTCAATGCTTTTTCTTTATTTTTTTCTTTTGTATTTTCAAATTTTCATAATATTATAAATTATATAAACTTCTATTATTTTCTATTTAATTTTTAAAAAACGGCGGATAAAAAAGTAAATAAAAAATTATTACAAGATTACAAAAACAAAGTATAAAAGCTATAGAGATGAATTTAGCTAGAAAATCATAATATTTATAAAAAAATCGACATTATTTGATAAGCTTTCTTAAAAAAATATATATATAATTAAAAATTAAATTAAAAGATTAATAATATTAATAATAAGTCATTCAATTTATTTTTATTATTTCATGTGAAAATAATTTATATTCCAATTTGATGGTACTGTAGTACTTAATATTGTAAATAAATACTAGTAAATATATAAACAATGAGAAAATAACGAGTAATAACAACCCATGTAAAATGTTACAGAATCAAAGATCCAAAATCTATATGTGAAATGTGTTAAGTTCTTAGCACACCACATGTTAAACTCCCTGTACAAAACCACCAACAACTCTAGAAAATTCCCTTTATTTTTTTTCTCGAGAAACAAACAATTCACGAAACCCTAACTTCCACACTGGATTCATAAGAAACATAAAAATGGCTGTCTCAGAGGAGGAGTGCTCGAATGCCAAGTCCCGATCATCGTCTCCTTCTGCAACATTAAATGGCACGCACTACCTGGCCAAGTGTGTTCTTCGAGGAAGCGCTGTTCTTCAGGTCGTGTATGGTCACTTCCGTTCGTCTTCATCCAACGACATCATATTTGGCAAAGTCAGCTCTCTCTCTCTCTCTTGTTTGCACTGAATTTTTGTGCTTTTGCTACTGCTATGCTTTAGTTACTACACTTAATTTTCTGGTCAATTTACTTCAATTTTCTGTTTTGGCTTATTAGCTAGTGAATGCCCTTAAAAATGGAAAAAAAGAAAACTGGATTAGTGATGAAGATAAGTCCAATGCTAATATGATGCTAATATGCTGTAGTATTAATTTTTAATTATGGTTTGATTGTGAAGGAAAATCATATAAGCAAGAAATTAAAATTTCTTGTTTTGCATGGTCAGAAAGTAGACTCTGCTTCGTTCTTCTACCTATTTAATCCTATAATGTTATTGTTAGTTTTATCTGATGGTGATCATATTGTCGCAGGAGACATCTGTAGAGTTGGTAATAATTGGCGAAGAGGGAATTGTAGAGTCTGTTTGTGAGCAGCCCATATTTGGCACTATTAAGGATCTTGCTGTTATCCCTTCGAATGGAAAATTACATGCACGAAGCCCGCAGGTCTATTGATTTCTAAATTATGACTTTGTTTTACAAACATATGTTTTTATATTCTTCCTACTTCTCAATAACCTTAAAAAAATACTGAATGAAGAAAACTGAAACTCAGAAATGCAACAAAAAGTCACATTGTCCCCTGGAAGACAAAAAAAAAAAAAAATGACAGTAAATATTTTTCCTTGGCAAGGGTGATGTTGTGAATATGTTTTCGCATTTACACTGTACATGCAGGAAAAAGACCTCTTGGCTGTTGTTTCTGATTCTGGGAAGCTATCCTTTCTCACGTTTTGCAATGAAATGCTCAGGTTTCTTTTATATGATCTATTCATTCTTGCACTTGGGATTGCTACTTATTGAGGAAGCTTCATTCCTTTTTGAGATAACACTTTTCTTTTTAAAGGTTTTTTCCATTGACGCAAGTGCAACTTTCTAGTCCTGGAAACTCAAGGCATCAACTAGGAAGAATGCTGGCTGTTGATTCCAGGTAAGTTGCTTTTCCTAGGAAGAACACTGAGTTAAATTGTCTATATGCTGGTGTTTGCATATCAGGTTGTTTATGGGGGTTTTCAGAAGTCTGGATGTTCACAAGCCCTATTCTTTATAGAGGCATGCTTCATTCTGGTTGGGTTCACATTTGCAGTCTAGACTGAGAAGGAAAGATGCATTTTTTGATGGTTGTTATTTATTGTTAAAATCTCAGATACTGGGAATCAAAAGCTAAATCTTCGGATGCTGGGGGCCCAACCGGCCATACTCAGATGAAGAGTTATTAAGAACACTGAAATGCTGAACCTATCCCCTACTGAGCAAGTTGTCAGTGCTCATTTAGTGAAGAACTATATACCAAATGAGAGTCCTTAACCGAAGGGCAACTTAGCTTTCCCACTTCTATTAGCCTGTTAACAATAATGGTCCTGAGAAGTGCAGTGATGGGAAGGGAAGGATTGATCTTGGGATTAGTGAGATGTTGCCTTGTAAAAATTATTTGTTGTTAATGGAACACCGATATGGCAAGAATTATGAATTCTCTTTTGAAAACTCATTAACTGATCTCATAAATGTTAAGAGCTTAACGTGAAATTGTTTGCAAGTTTCTTTTTTCTTTTTGTTTAAGTTTATGTTGGCGTGAGATTTTGAATTTCAAGTACAAGAATAAGTTTTAAAAGAAGAATAGCATTTGCGTCTGGATATCCTCAGTGTTCCTAGTTTTCTTGCTTTCATATTGCAGTGGCTGCTTTATTGCTAGCAGTGCATATGTGGACCAATTGGCTTTGTTCTCCCTTTCTGTCTCTGGTGGCAGTGACCTCATTGATAAGGTTGATATCTATCTTTATTTTCTATTCACATACACTTTCTACTATATTATGTTGTTCTTCATAGACTAACAATTAAATAGACTGTTCATCTGTTGTTTATTGAGATGGCATGAAGATTTCATGTGGATGTATTGAAATGTTCCCTTTTGCCACAATGTCAGCGAATATTTTATCCCCCTGAAAATGAGGGGCAAACAAGTTTCACCAGAAGTATCCACAAGCCAAGTATATCTGGTACAATATGGAGCATGTGCTTTATTTCAAGGGATTCTTGTCAATCAAGTAAGGAGCATAATCCTGTACTAGCCATTATTCTAAATAGGTATGACTATTGGGATGTGTATACTACTCTTTGGGGAAGTTCTAATTTTATTTTCCGTTGTCATGTTAAATGACAAGTGGGAAGAAACCCTTTCTCATATTCACTTTGACACTGTTTTGCTGAGGTCAAGTTAAGCTTTCACTAATATTTTTGGTATTGGCAGGAGGGGTGCGCTTCTAAATGAACTTCTGTTATTGGAATGGAACATTGGAGAACATGCTATAAATGTCATTTCGTTGTATGTTGAAGCTGGACCAATTGCACATGACATCATTGAAGTTCCTCATTCTAATGGATTTGCATTTCTGTTCAGGGTTGGTGATGCTCTCTTAATGGATCTTAGAGATGCTCACAACCCCTGCTGTATCTATAGAACAAGCTTAAATTTCTTGCCCACTGCAGTGGAGGAGCAGAATTTTGTGGAAGAGTCATGTAGAGTTCATGATGTTGATGATGATGGTTTGTTCAATGTTGCTGCATGTGCTTTACTGGAGCTTCGAGATTATGACCCTATGTGTATAGACAGTGAAGGCAGTAATATAAAATCAACCTCAAATTACATGTGCTCTTGGAGTTGGGGACCAGAAAGTGATAAAAATCCAAGGATGATATTTTGTATAGATACAGGAGAATTTTTCATGATTGAAATATCTTTTGATTCAGAGGGGCTTAAGGTTAACCTTTCTGATTGTCTGTATAAGGGTCAACCATGCAAGTCACTTTTGTGGGTTGAAAGTGGCTTCCTGGCTGCTATTGTAGAGATGGGAGATGGGATTGTTCTGAAAGTGGAAGATGGAAGGCTACTATATACCAGCCCCATTCAAAATATTGCACCGATCTTGGATATGTTAGTTGTGGATTGCCATGATGAGAAACGTGATCAAATGTTTGCCTGTTGTGGGGTGGCTCCAGAAGGCTCATTAAGGATTATTAGGACTGGCATAAGTGTCGAAAAGCTTGTGAAGACTGCATCTATTTATCAAGGCATTACTGGTACCTGGACACTTCGAATGAAATTGAACGACCTTTATCATTCTTTTCTTGTGATATCTTTTGTTGAAGAGACCAGGGTGCTATCAGTTGGGGTAAGCTTTACTGATGTGACTGATTCGGTTGGCTTTCAGCCTGACGTATGTACTTTAGCGTGTGGACTTGTAGGTGATGGTTTGCTTGTCCAAATTCATCAAACTGCTGTTCAGCTTTGTTTGCCCACCAAGATTGCGCATGCTGAAGGTATACCTCTGTCTTCTCCTGTTTGCACATCTTGGTTCCCTGATAATACGAGTATCAGTTTGGGGGCTGTCGGACATGATTTGATTGTTGTTTCTACTTCTAATCCATGCTTTTTATACATTCTTGGGATCAGATTACTTTCGACTTATCATTATGAGATATATGAATTGCAACATTTGAGATTGCTGAATGAGTTATCCTGCATTTCGATACCTCAAAAGCATTTTGAGCGAAAACGATTAAGTTCTAGCAACCTTGTGGAAGATAACTCTGGGCCTACCCTTCCAATTGGCATGGACATTGGTATTACTTTTGTTGTTGGCACACATAGGCCTTCTGTTGAAGTTCTGTCTTTTGTGCCACATGAAGGTTTAAAAGTTCTTGCTTGTGGGACAATTTCATTAACAAATACTCTGGGAACTGCTGTTAGTGGTTGCATCCCTCAAGATGTAAGGCTTGTACTGGTTGATCGGTCTTATGTTCTTTCTGGTTTGAGGAATGGAATGCTGCTTCGGTTTGAGTGGCCCCCAGCCTCTTCCATGTCATCATTAGAATTTCCGCACTATGGATGTCCTATTGATTCCTGTATGGTTAATGTTGGTGGTGCTTTATCAAATATGTCTGCGATGTCTTTTGAGCCTCAAACATGTGCTGTTGAATTAAGGAGCAAGGCAATGGATGAACTTCCTGTTAATTTACAGTTGATTTCCACCCGTCGTATTGGCATTACCCCTGTTTTCCTTGTTCCTCTGAGTGATTCCCTTGACGCAGACATGATTGCGCTCAGTGATAGACCATGGTTATTGCAAACTGCAAAGCACAGTCTCTCTTATTCATCAATTTCATTTCAGCCTTCAACTCATGCAACACCTGTATGCTCAGCTGAATGCCCAAAGGGGATCTTATTTGTTGCAGAAAACAGTCTACATTTGGTGAGAGTTTGTTATGGCGCTGCTTGACTTAGGGTAGTTTTACTGCTATTTACGGTGTTTTTATTTAGTTATTCAGTTTTTTATCATGTTATTTTCAGTTTCTTTGTTAGTGGCCATTAGTGGGGTGGTTAAGCAAGTAACTTATTGTAATGGGTAGTTATTAGTGGGTAGTTTTAGCTTTACATTTAGTTGTTTAAAAGGCTGTTATATCAGGAAAAATGTAAGCAGAATTTTATGAAAAGGTTTTGAGTTCCTAAAACTCAGAGATTGTAGAGTTCTCTCTTAACGAGCTCTAGGAGATTGCAGATTCTCTCTAAGTCTGTCACCACTGATAGAGGGAAGAAAACTCCTTCTAAGATACCCATCTCAAACCTGATTCCCCTAATTCAAAGACCCATAACTAGATCCAAATTTGGGACCATAACAAATTGGTATCAGAGCCAACAGTTATGGGCGAATCTGTTCAAGACCAGCTTACCAAACTCTTCAATTTACTCTTATCTGAGCAGCAGGCCAATCAGACCTATAATGAGAAGGTTGAACAACTTCATGCCAAATTGGATGCCATGTCTTTTGACTTGGAATCCATAAAGAAGGGGCTGACTTCTTCAATTGCTGAAAGTCAAGCACCAAAAGCAAAGGGTCCAATAGGTTCAGCCTGTCTAGAATCTCCTAGGGGCACTACAACTGTTTCGAAATTCACAGAGTTGGAGGTTCTTGGACCACCTATGAGGAGTAATAATTTACGAAAGTTGGCAAGATTGGAACAACCTAAAACTGCCGCAGAGCGAATAGTTTTCCAGCAAATGTTTCAAGTCTCAATAGTTGTGTGTACAGAAGATAGAGCGGAGCAAAAGAAAGAAATAATCAAACATCAATTGTTAGCACAATTAGGGGGTCTTGCTTGTGATTTGGCAGCTTCTAAATGGGAAGGGAGTGGGAAGAAGCAATTCGAGAATGACATAGAGGAAACATTAGAGGAGCCATTTGATCCAGGCATATTAATTAAATATAGAAGCACAATAAACAGCTCCTTATTTGCAGAATAATAGAGGGTAATAAGGATTTTGTTTGCATCACATTTTCATAAGTTGAAGATTGCATGTCATCCATCCTTTGCGCTTGAGGACAAGCGCTTGTTCGAGGAGGGGTGTAATGTTATGGCGCTGCTTGACTTAGGGTAGTTTTACTGCTATTTACGGTGTTTTTATTTAGTTATTCAGTTTTTTATCATGTTATTTTCAGTTTCTTTGTTAGTGGCTATTAGTGGGGTGGTTAAGCAAGTAACTTATTGTAATGGGTAGTGGGTAGTTTTAGCTTTACATTTAGTTGTTTAAAAGGCTGTTATATCAGGAAAAATGTAAGCAGAATTTTATGAAAAGGTTTTGAGTTCCTAAAACTCAGAGATTGTAGAGTTCTCTCTTAATGAGCTCTAGGAGATTGCAGATTCTCTCTAAGTCTGTCACCATTGATAGAAGGAAGAAAACTCCTTCTAAGATACCCATCTCAAACCCGATTCCCCTAATTCAAAGACCCATAACTAGATCCAAATTTGGGACCATAACAAATTGGTATCAGAGCCAACAGTTATGGGCGAATCTGTTCAAGACCAGCTTACCAAACTCTTCAATTTACTCTTATCTGAGCAGCAGGCCAATCAGACCTATAATGAGAAGGTTGAACAACTTCATGCCAAATTGGATGCCATGTCTTTTGACTTGGAATCCATAAAGAAGGGGCTGACTTCTTCAATTGCTGAGAGTCCAGCACCGAAAGCAAAGGGTCCAATAGGTTCAGCCTGTCTAGAATCTCCTAGGGGCACTACAACTGTTTCGAAATTCACAGAGTTGGAGGTTCTTGGACCACCTATGAGGAGTAATAATTTAGGAAAGTTGGCAAGATTGGAACAACCTAAAACTGCCGCAGAGCGAATAGTTTTCCAGCAAATGTTTCAAGTCTCAATAGTTGTGTGTACAGAAGATAGAGCGGAGCAAAAGAAAGAAATAATCAAACATCAATTGTTAGCACAATTAGGGGGTCTTGCTTGTGATTTGGCAGCCTCTAAATGGGAAGGGAGTGGGAAGAAGCAATTCGAGAATGACATAGAGGAAACATTAGAGGAGCCATTTGATCCAGGCATATTAATTAAATATAGAAGCACAATAAACAGCTCCTTATTTGCAGAATAATAGAGGGTAATAAGGATTTTGTTTGCATCACATTTTCATAAGTTGAAGATTGCATGTCATCCATCCTTTGCGCTTGAGGACAAGCGCTTTTTCGAGGAGGGGTGTAATGTTATGGCGCTGCTCGACTTAGGGTAGTTTTACTGCTATTTACGGTGTTTTTATTTAGTTATTCAGTTTTTTATCATGTTATTTTCAGTTTCTTTGTTAGTGGCCATTAGTGGGGTGGTTAAGCAAGTAACTTATTGTAATGGGTAGTTATTAGTGGGTAGTGGGTAGTTTTAGCTTTACATTTAGTTGTTTAAAAGGCTGTTATATCAGGAAAAATGTAAGCAGAATTTTATGAAAAGGTTTTGAGTTCCTAAAACTCAGAGATTGTAGAGTTCTCTCTTAACGAGCTCTAGGAGATTGCAGATTCTCTCTAAGTCTGTCACCACTGATAGAGGGAAGAAAACTCCTTCTAAGATACCCATCTCAAACCTGATTCCCCTAATTCAAAGACCCATAACTAGATCCAAATTTGGGACCATAACAGAGTTCTTTTCTGTGATGCTGTTTTGATTGTTGTAATTCATTTTGTCAGGCTGCTTATTTTTCTGCTGGTTAAGTCTATATCTAATAGAAGTATATTAACTGATGAAAAGGATAACTACTTGAAGGTAAATCATGCTAATGAGACTCTCATATGATGAAGTTCTGACAGTATGCATGCTTGTTCTGAGCTTACTGATTGATTGGTGTTCAATTACAGAAGAATAAAGAGTGCAAGTTGTATTTGTTTTATCTGGATTTACACAATACTGTGGATTTGGAGCTGATTGTTTGTAAGATACTTTTCTTACTTCTGAACCATGGGATGCCAGTAATTAATCACTAATTTCCATGGGGTTTAATGGGACTGATTAGGAGAACCAAGTTGGAATTCTGAGTTGATGTCTTGGCTTCATACATTTAAATGTGGGATCGGAGTGAGATTTATCCTTAATAAGTTCTATAAAATATGTTTTGGCTTCTGTTCACATCTCTACTTACAATAAGTTGTCATTATAGTTGGTTCCTTCTCACCTATCAGAAAAGTGGAATTTATAATTGGTGGTCTTAAGAATTTTTCTTCTTGGAATTTTTCTTCTTTTAGTTCTTGAATGTTGTCTCTAAGTTGGGTAATTAGTATCATTCTGCATGGTTTGTGATGTTGTAATGACCTTCAATTCTTTGATGCTTCAGGTTGAGATGGTACATAGTAAGAGGCTCAATGTTCAGAAGTTTCACCTTGGTGGTACCCCGCGTAAGGTCCTATACCATAGTGAAAGTAGGTTGTTACTTGTGATGAGAACTGAACTTAGCAACGACACATGTTCATCTGACATATGTTGTGTTGACCCCATCAGTGGTTCAATAGTATCATCTTTTAAACTTGAACTTGGAGAAACAGGAAAATCAATGGAATTGGTGAGGGTTGGAAATGAACAGGTTCTGGTGGTGGGAACTAGTCTTTCTTCTGGTCCAGCTATAATGCCCAGTGGTGAAGCTGAAAGGTGTTTAATCGTTTCATGCTTGCTTGTTTTTATTTTATGATAGTTGCTTTTTAATAATGAATGCCTGTTAGGATTGTAAAAGAAAAATTATGGGGCTTGTCTTGGATCCCACATTGGAAGTATCGAATTTCAGTGTGCACTTTATATGAACTTGGCTCTCCAACCTCAATGGCTAGCTTTTGAGGTGTGGTTCTCTCAAAATCATTACAATTTGTGTCAGAGCCAACCACCCTTCTCCCAGTTGCAATCATGCAACCGGTGGTGATGCTAGAATTGTAGTGTTCTCTAGGGGCTAGTGGTGACGCGGACATTGCAAGTGTTCGCTTGGAAGCTGGGAAAAAACCTAGCACACGGCCACCCTAGCACAAAGCCAACCCGTCGTGGGCGCTGGGCACTGCGGAGCATGGTAGGATGTTAGAATTTTAGTTGCAAGACATGGTATGGAACTTGTCTTGTATCCCACACTGGAAGTATGAGATTTTGTTTGAGGTTTATATGAACTTGGGCTCTCCAGTCCAACCTCAATGGCTAGCTTTTGAGGTGTGGTTCTCCCAAGGTCATAACAATGCTATAGCTGCAAATCTTTGCTAAACTTCAAGGTTTGCCCCTTGATTGTTCAATTTGTATAAGTTCTAAGGTTCTGAGATTTTAGAAGACTTTCTCCCAATTTATTTGAAAATCATGATTTCCTAACTGGACATTTCTTCAACAGTACCAAGGGCCGGTTGATAGTCCTCTGCCTTGAACACTTGCAAAATTCAGATAGTGGCTCAATGACATTCTGTTCAAAGGCAGGGTCATCTTCTCAACGAACTTCACCATTTCGGGAAGTTGCTGGTTACACAGCAGAACAGCTATCGAGCAGTAGCCTTTGCAGTAGTCCAGATGGTAGCTGTGATGCCAAACTTGAAGAAACCGAGGCTTGGCAGTTACGGTTGGCATATGCGGCCAAGTGGCCTGGAATGGCACTTGCAATCTGCCCATATCTTGATCGTTACTTTTTGGCGTCTGCTGGTAGTGCTGTAAGTCGTGTCGTTTTCTTTTTTGCTTTTAATATGTGATGGCGAATGGTATGTGATCATTACTTGAAAAATGTTGGTCTTCTTTTTCAGTTCTATGTATGTGGTTTTCCAAATGATAATCCCCAAAGATTGAGAAAGTTTGCAATAGCAAGGACACGTTTTACTATAATATCATTGGCTGCACATTTGACTAGAATTGCTGTTGGCGATTGCCGTGATGGTATCCTTTTCTATTCTTACCATGAGGTAGGTCAATAACAAATTTCCAGTGTTACTTTCAGCTTATTTCTTCTCATCCTCCTCACTTACTTTGAAGCTTCCTGCTGCTGCACTTGAATTTTGTGGAGTGGTCATGAAAATTTGTTATTTTGCTTCATTTTATTCAAGGATACTAGAAAACTGGAGCAGCTTTATTGTGACCCATCACAGAGATTAGTTGCCGATTGTATCCTCATGGATGAAGATACAGCTGTGGTTTCAGATCGTAAGGGAAGCATTGCTGTGTTATCATGTTCAAATCTTACAGAAAGTAAGTTTTAAGCCTGAACTGTATTTTACAAGCAGTTGGTTTTTCATATATGTTACGTGTTTACATATCCTTTTAACCACTAAGTACTGCAAAATCCACTTCGGTTCTTTCTCCTATAATTGGACATTGGCACTCTTCTGTAAGAAGCAGTGAATGGACCACCATTTTCAAGTTAGAAGTTTCTTTACTGTTTCTTTAGGATATAAAAAAGAATAGATTTTCTCAACTGTGAAGTCTGTTTATGTAACTATGAGCCTTTAATTTGATTCCAACAGGATCTTCTATTTCATTGATGACAAATAGGATAACTTAACTTTTGATCTTTCATATGTGGCCTAAAAGGAAAATTAAGCAGACAAGCAACTCATAATTATTTGAAGTTAAAATTGATGCCATATTTTTTACATTTGTTTGGAACACTGGTGGTCAAGTTGTTTTGTGAGTGATGATAACTACAAGAAGTGTTGCACTCAAATATGTTCAATAACGAACCTGATGTGTGGACAGGCTTAGGATTACTCCATATATTGGCAGTGGACTGGAAACTAATAACTATATTAAGAGTAGCATACTGACAGGATAAGTTAAAAGAATGGCAAAGTGTTCTCTCTTCATTTTGTCTTGCTTCTAAATTTAAGTTGCCTATTTACAGTAGTTGAGGAAAAAATGTTATATTCCAATATCTTATGTCCCTTTGTTCCAGGTAATGCAAGTCCAGAAAGCAACTTGACATTGAGTTGTGCGTATTATATGGGGGAGATAGCCATGAGCATTAGGAAGGTAAATCTTCCTGCCACATATTTGTGGTCCAGAGGCATTTGGTAATATAAACTAGTCCTGCTAATTATTTCAAAACTAAAAAAATGCAATTATTTCTTTTCCCATCATTGCCTAAAAAAGAAAAAGGAGATTCTTTGAGGATTTTGTCTTGGCAATGGTCATTGAAACTTAAAAATGAGAGGATTAAATGGCTTAGTTTAAGAGAAGTACTTTAAAGTTTAGGGTGTTTATAACACTTCATAATCAGACATCATTCAATATTGATTTGACACCGTATAAATGTTTGATATCTTTATTTTGGAAATCTGTAGGATTATGTGCATATAAGACATTGTTGCCTAAAGGAATTATTCTGGCATAAAAAACTGCGAAATAAGTAGCAATATCCCTATTAAAAACAGGGTGGATGGATTAGAGGAGAAAAAGAAGCTATATTGTTTCTTTCTTTGTGAATTTTTTTTGTTGAGCAGTTTGTGAGGGCGTTGGGATTTTGGGGAGGTAGCCCAGAAAATAGGTTTAAGTCTTCGGAAAGACCAACGGCAGGTCAAATTGGTTCGATGGGTTGTCAGGACATATGATAATAAGGACTGAAGATTTGCAACTGCTTAATTTCATGTATTTTATTCAGGCTTCCCTCTTATATAGTTATATTTCCATACTGCTAGAATCTCACATAACCAGATTATAATTCCATCATGATTTGGATGTATATGGGTCTTTAGTAGGGGTGGCCAAAATCCAGTTTTTGGAAGCAGAAACATCGGTTCCGATCCGGTGGGAACCGGAACTGGAACCGTCCGAAACCGGTTCGGTTCTGGTTCTACCAGTTTTGGAATCGTGAACCGCGGTTCCAGTTTCAGTCAAAACCGATGGTTCTAGTTCTGTCCGAAACCGGCCAGAACCGTCTGAAACCGGCTAGAACTGGTCCAAAATCGGCTGGAAAACCGTTCGGAACCGTTGGTTTTGGAACCGTTGAGGAACCGGAACCGTTCGGTTCCAAACCGTAACCGGAACCGTTAATTTTTGGTTCGGTTCTAGAACCGAAACCGGCGGTTCCGAAACCGTGGCCACCACTCGTCTTTAGGACCTGTGTAATTATAAATCACATGAACTGTAAAGAGCTCTCTTATCCATTTATCTTTCGTGTAGAACATAAAATGTTGGATAGGAAATATACTAATGGACATATAATTCAACACAATGTCTATTTGTCTTTTAGCAAATAGTTTTGCTGATGAGATTTTCGTTCATTGATGATTTCTCTTACTAGTCCTTGATTGTTGATTATTAGTTGTATTTCTTACAGGGAACATTTTCATATAAGCTCCCCGCTGAAGATGTGTTGATAGGATTTGATGGCATAGGTGCAAATATTGATGCTTCAAACAACACTATCATGGCCAGTACACTTTTGGGAAGCATAATAATTTTCATTCCCTTGACAAGGTATGAATTTATTTTTCTGAAAAATATGATGTCTCTTTCTATTCATAAAATTGGAGATGATTGTGGGTATGGTGACATGGTGTTGCTTAGAAATTGGAGGTCTCTTCCTTGCAGAAATGACTTTTCCAATTAAGAGGACAAAAATTGGCATTGAAGAGATATTTTAGTGGTTATGGTTCCAATTTTAAAAATGAATTTTTGAGGAAATTATAAAGCTCATTAAACAGAAAACTGAACTTTCAGTTTTTTTCATCATGGTTTGGATTAGAAGATACCTGTTTATTTGGGTTTGATTGCTAACCCAGCCTGGTCAGTACTTGACTTCAAAAATTGGAGGCGCTAGAAATATGAATTAAAAAAAAAAAGGTTTATGGATGAACCATAAGAGGTTCTAATTTTTTTCGAGTATCATAACTATATTGTAAAAGTTTTTATATAGTAGTTACAATGATATATAGTACATAAATACAAAATTGGAGTAAAAAAAGAAAGATATATATATATATATTGGAGAGATTATTGTAGTTATTTTAAAAGATATTGCATTAAATATTTTATAGAAATATTAAATTTTGAAAAGGGGGTGGGGGGGGGGGGGGGTGGTGCCAGTGCATATTTTATTTAGAAAATAGATTCAATTTATTGAGGGGAAATGCAATTCAGAAAAGTATGGGGAGGCCAAGGCTCCCCCTTGTCCTGCCCTAGTTACCCCCTGAACCCAGTGTCAAGTGGACAAGGTCCTCCTGGTCAGCAAGTGATTCACAATTGGGAAACTGTGGGTTGTGAATTACATCTTTTTTGGTGCCGGTAAATTGTCTTTATTTGATCTTCATTTAAATGATTATTTCAGCAAATAAACCTTCCATTTTTATTTTTTATTTTATTGCAGAGAAGAGTATGAACTTCTAGAGGCAGTTCAAGCAAGACTTGTGGTTCATCCTTTAACTGCTCCTATTTTAGGAAATGATCACAAAGAGTTTCGTAGCCGTGAAAACCCGGTAAAGAAACTTGCTTTTGATTTTTGTGATAATGTTGTGCTTTGTTGAATTAAAAGTTTTAACACCAAGCACAAAGAAGTAATTTCCTTTATCTTTGGTGTTTCTTATATTTTGCTATAGCTTGTACAAACTTGTCTGGTCAGTATTCTTATCATGAATTTCAACTGACAACTTTTGCTTAATTGAGCTCAAATTCTTGCAAGAATCTTTTTTAAAGAAGCGTTACTTAATGCCTAGAATTATTTAACTGATGGAATTGGGCTAGTTTTGAAGAAAAAAACTAAGCATATTTAGTAAGTGCAATAATATCTATCTTGACGACCAGAGGAGAAGAAAGCAAAAGCGATTCCAATTTATCCCATGAATCTGTAATTTTAATATAGTTATTCTGGGAATCGAAAAGGTCATCAACCTTGGCCATTGCATGTCCCTAACAATGGCAGTGTCTGAAACTTGGCAAATGTTCCAATGCTTGATGGACCTCTGCCATTTAGAACACCTGTGTTCCTACACATTTAAGCATCCACCAAATAATTTAATCACGTGATGTGCAAAAAAAATATACTATTAAGACACCTGTGTGCCAACACATCTTTCATATGTGCTGGATAAATAGCTAGGCTTTTATGGGGTAATCCTTTTACAATAACTTTCTGTGCAAATTGCTAGGGTGAAAATAAATGCTCCTTTAGAGGGTGAAAATAAATGCTCCTTTAGAATTTTTAGGAAAATGTTGAATGTTTTATCATGACTTACTGGTTGATGCTTATTGATGGCTGATTTTGATTTTGGCATTGCTGCGTTGATGGTTCCTTCTTTATCACATAATATGGATGGAAATTTCTTTATGCCGTGGATGGATAATATGCTTTTCTGAAGGAAAATGTTGAATGTTTTATCATGACTTACTGGTTGATGCTTATTGATGGCTCATTTTGATTTTGGCATTGCTGCGTTGATGGTGCCTTCTTTATCACATAATATGGATGGAAATTTCTTTATGCTGTGGATGGATAATATGCTTTTCTGATCTTATGGTTAGAGTCTCCTTTCTTTTGAATGATAAGAGTTTCATTCTATATTTATATACATTTCTGACATCACTTGACAAAATACAATTTTACTTTACATATATATAGATATATAATGTAATTAACATGGAGATGAATTTTCAAAGCACTGTCTTCCATCTTTTTTGTGTAGCTGCATCCATACCCAAGTATCATCGCCAAGAGTTTGTGTTATAGTTATGATTTGAAAAGTATGTGTTACGTATATTCTGGGCATGGCTAATACATGCACGCACACTTGTTTTTCTAATTATGTTTAAATCTTCTTGTTCTTTTTATTTATTTATTCTTTTATTTTTGATGAACAGGTTGGGGTACCCAAAATACTTGATGGTGATGTTCTGGCTCAGTTCTTGGAGCTAACAAGTATGCAGCAAGAGGCAATATTGTCATTACCAATTGACCAGCTAGATACTATTAAAACAGGTTTAAAATCACCTCAATTACCTATCCCGGTTAATCAGGTTGTGCAACTCCTTGAGCGGGTTCATTATGCTCTCAATTAAATATGCTTGTCACTTCACGAGATTTGTTCGCTGTGACTGGAGTTGAACAATTTCAAAACCAAAGAACCACTACCAATTTTGGAGGGGCTCATGTTTCTGGTTGCCCCTTGATACTCGTACAGCCAAGTTCCGCTATCGATATGCAAACTGGGCTGGAAGATGCAATCTGTTATGTTGAAGCTAATCGATTCAACGGACGTGATGCCAACCATTGATTATTATTTTAGAGCTGCACGTCCCAACCATTGATTATTATTTTAGAGCTGATCGAGAAACAGAAAGGGGACTCGACACATAAAACAAGGCTGAAGTCGTTTACCTTTGGAGCCTGATAATGCGCTCTGCATATATTTGTCTAATCTTGTATCATAGTTTATTCATATTTCATGTGGTGTGGAAAAGCCGTGGGAGGAAAGTGATTTGTAGTTCAATGTGCAATTCTTGCTCTAAAATTATAGACACCGGTCCTTGTAAAGTTCTTCCCTACAAAGACAATAATAAAAAAAAAAGTTCTATATACTTGTGCATTTTCCAAATGTAGTTTTCTTTCCTTATTTTGGATATCGCCGCGAGAATACTTTTGCTTTAAAAGTCTTCTACTGGAATTAGAAGATAGATTCTCCTCTCTCAGCAAGAGAACATTTTATTTATTAAGATTTCTTTTTAGAACTGGCCCAAATCCATGCTTGAAACGACAGAGTCGTACAATAAGAGTGGTCAAATCAATCATTTGGATTTGGAAGAGTGGTTTCAATTGAACCAAGTAAAAGAAATAAATGTGTTAGATAAGTTTGGTTGTTGGGTGTAGTATGAAGCCACCGGCGAATAAATGTAAAGTTGACAGTCCAAAAACCTTTTTGCGTGCACCTGAAAGCATTGAATATGCCAAAGCAAAGCTTCATTCAACTCAAAAAGCACCAATAAACCATTGGATGGCAAGTTTGTTGAGATGCAATTATGGTGCTCCAAAACACAAGTATTTGTATTCCTGTGTCTCTCTCATTGTTGCATCTCTTTAATGGCACATTTCATTATTGGTTCCATCACAATTGAAACTTGCTCTTTCATTTTTAGTTACTGAAACCCTTTTCTTAATACTTATCACATCTGAGAATTTCATAAATAATAAATTATTTTTTTTAATTTTACCCTTTGTACATGACCAACGGTGATTGCTTTAATTTCATAATGGTTTATTGTAATTTAGACAAATTAAGAGTAGTATAGTCAATTTACTTAATAATCTATTACTACATCAATTCCTAAATAATTGTCGCATTTGAGGAAGTACCGTGTTCTTAAATATTTGTCATATTTGTAATTTCAAGGAATAATAAATTTTTTTTTCATGTTATCCTTTGTATATGACCAACAATTATTTCTTCAATTTGGTGTTTGAATATACTAAATTAAGGGTAATATAGTTAATTTTCTCAACAGCTTATTGTAACTTAGACAAATTTTAATAGTTTTCTTAAGAGAATAAAATTTCAAATGTGACGAGTATTTAGAAATTGAGATAGTATAATGTAGATAAATTAATGATTTCTTACCCAAATGTGTTAAGTATTTAACCGGACGAAGTAATTACGAGTATTTGAAGTTAAAAAAAAAAAAAAAAAGTATTTGATGAATCTAGCATTTTAATATCTAAAATACCTTAATATTTGTATGATATGTATTTGGTTCTTCGACCAATAATCGCCAACCGCTAGCATTTAACTACAACAATGAAATTAAACATGAAATACATCCGCATACCTAAACTAGTTAATTGATTAAATTATATTGTTACATTATTTTCCATTACACACTATAAATATATGCTTTAACTATAAGAGTATATTTAACATGGATGTAATCTCAAATTTATATGTTTAATTCAAATCGGAATTCTTAATTAGAAAACATCAGGTACCGCAAGATATAATTATATTATAATCATCATACAAAAAATTATAAGGTGGTGCTTGAATGCATATGATACAATTATAGAATAATACATAATGTAATTATATATATATATATATATGTGTGTGTGTGTGTGTGTGTGTGTGTGTGTGACAATAAAAAGAATGGTTTGGTTTTGTAAATGACTCCACACATCGGATCTAAACAAATTTAATCCAAATAAATATAAAAAGTTATATATATAGATATATATATATATATAGCGAGGCATTAAGCCATATACCTTTACTTTATACAACAAGAGGACCAAAATTATAATGATAATAATAATAATAATAAAAAGGAAGTCCTATAAATACAGCCAAAGATGAAACTAAGCGACATTACTGTTTCAACTGTGAGGAGTCCAGACATGGAAATGTTATATGACCATAAAGCAAGAAGTATTGTTGAAGCTCTAAATGCAAAGGTATATGGAAATGGCACTGAAACTCTGGTTCTTGCTCATGGGTTTGGTTCAGACCAAAATGTTTGGCTGTTTCTTATGCCCTATCTTGCATGCTACTTCAAGATTGTGGTTTTTGACTTGGTTTTTTCACCAAATGTCAATCCAAATCTTTATGATCCAAACAAGTACTCTAATTTTGAAGGGTATGCAAACGATTTGGTTACCCTTCTTGATGTGCTCAATGTGAACCAGAGCACTTATATAGGTCATTCTATGTCAGCCATGATTGGATGCTTAGCTTCAATAAAGAGGCCAGAGCTCTTCCACCACCTTGTTTTGCTTAGTGGCTCTCCAAGGTCTCTCTCTCTCTCCCCCTAACTCATATGTGCAATTTTTTTTAATTAGCTATTGGAGAAAGAAATGTTAAAAGTGATATTCAAACCTTTTTTTTTTTTTTTCAAATTCCAATTATATTCCCTTTAATAATTCTATTTTTTACTTTTCCATATGTAGATGTATAGATCATCACTTCACTTGTTTAATTTCAATGTACAAGACAGAATATTGAATCTTTAAAAATTTTTTTTAGGTACCTGAATGCTGAAGGATATGATGGGGGCTTTGAGAGATCAGAAATCAACACAACATTAAGAAACATCAACCAAAATTTTTCAAGTTGGGTTGAAAATTTTGCTCCAATGGCTGTTGGTGTGAAGAACAAGAAAGCTATATCATTGTTTGAAAATAGCTTGAGGAGAATGAATCCCAAAATAGCATTTAGTACTGCTAAAACAGTGTTCTTAAGTGACCTAAGAAAGATTTTGCCACAAGTGAAAGTGCCTTGCACCATAATCCAGTCCAAGAAAGACATTGTTGTTCCACAATCTGTTTCCTATTTTATGAAGAGAAATCTCGGTGGTAAAGCTAGGGTTAAAATACTAAAAGCACAAGGCCATTTTCCTCATCTTACTGCTTATCCTTTGCTTTTGAAGGTTCTGAAGAGGGTTCATGTCATTAAGTAGCTTGGTGTGACATTTGAATTGTAAACTGTACCTTTTAGGACCAAGTTAATAATTTGCTTTTGTGCAAAAGCTTCATATAAAAATTGTTGTCTTAAGTTTGTAATTGGTAAATCAATTATTAACTGTTCCCTTTTATTTTCTGATTTCTGTTTTGATTTTTTAATATAGAAAATAGATTGTCTTGTTAATCCACAGAATAATGTACATATATAATAGTACAAACATGTGTGTGTGATAAAATTACATGAAAAGAGAAAATTACATTGATGACCTGTAGCTAAATTTATTCAGATAACCAGGTGAACTTTAATTTATTAGTACTCCAATAGTCTCTAGACACAGAAAAAATCCTCAAGATAGACAAAAAAGAAAGGGAAAAAAGGAAATCTAAATTAAAGCAATCATTACAAAAATAAATACCAAGGCAAAATAAACAACAAATGAAACAATCTTGCATGATATTTATAAATCAAACTGCTTCAACAAGCCACAACCACCTTCAACATCTTACTTCAGTTAAAATAATTCTGCTCTTTATCAACATGATTACATCATTCCAACATATTCTTCTGTATTCCTCATTGTATGTATGCTTTCTAATGTAGGAATGTTCGAGGCCGCAGCTGGTTAGTTTATATGTTAGGTAAAGAAGACCAGAACAAATAAAATGATGAACAAAACTACCAAAAACAATATCATCATAATTTGCCCCTTTGCGCCAGCCTTCTTCATGACCATGGCAACTTTTTTCTGCAAAGCATAAAAAATGAGCAAATAATCCATCTGAGGAAGAAAATATGATAAGACTATTTGATAAAAGCTATAAAGAGAAAGTCACCTGAACAAAATCCAGACGGTTTGATGTACTGTCCATTTCCATACCCAAATTATCTATAATCTTCTCCTGAAGAACCAAAGATTTGGATTTTAGCGCTTCAATTCAGCAAAACGGGAGTGGGATAATTGAGATAGTTTTGATACATGCAAAATGTTTGGAAGGGAATATGCACTTCTAACTTTTATGCAAGTTTATGGCAGAGGGCCTAAGGCAGATGCTTTAAGAAAGAACATTAATAAACAAAATGTAACCTGAGCAAGGAGTTCTTCGTGTATTGTAAGCCCAACACCCCCAATTCGCTCCACACTTGCACTAAGCTCATCCAATTCCTCATCCTGTTGCCTGCCATGATCAATAATCATAAAGGTACTGAGTAAAAGACAGATTGCAAATTCACATAAATTATAAAGATATATCCTGAGAATTAACACTAGCTTGATTCGTATGTTTTCTATCATGAATATGTCAACTCTCTTACAAGAGAAACATAACCCCACCACAATAAAGAAGCCCTCAATGCAGCAAAATACTACCAAAACGCCCAAACTCATCTCTGAAGATCCTTCTGGAGGATACTGACAACAGCGGTGGCGGTCACAATGTTTTAACGCAGTATAAACTTTACCCTTTTTCCCCAGCCTTCAATTTTGATAAGCACCAAAAAAATTCAAAGGTAATAGTAACACCATGAAAAGAAAATGGACTAGAAACTACTACCATTTTCATTTCTTCAGTAACTGACTTTGCAATGAAAATAATATCATTTTGTCATCCCATGTTTATACATATCAAAACAGTCAGGAAATAATCAGCAAGGTTCTATTTAACAAATTAAAATGTCTACAAAGATGTGGTATAAATTTTAACTATTAAAAAAGAAATTCAACGAAGATCAGTACTATTTCCAAAACCTCAACAAACTTCACTTGATTGACTCTTTATAACTACGAATACTACAACAACAACAACAACAACAACAACAACAACCCTTAACCCAAACCAGTTGAGGTCAGCTATATGAATCTTTTGTCATTATTTTAAACTATGAATACAAGCAAGTAATTTTTTTTCATCCAAAACTCCCAAGCCTCGTAAAACACCCTTATAAAATAACAGATCCGTACAAGTTAATATTGACATATTATATAGACTTCAATAAGCACTTACACGTGCAAGAAAAAATCATATGCAGTCATTAAGATAAGAATGTGGGGGTAAAAGAACTCACTTTATAAGAAGCATCTGTCTATCTGATTCTGATTGTATAAAATCATCATTGTCTTGAGTGTATGGGTTGGACTTATCCGTCTGATGAGAATTTTGCAGCCTCATTAACTCTCTGCGCATCCCATTCACACTAGTTCTCCCATTGCCATTCACCTCTTTTCCAGCTACTACTGCTTTCTTTACGTTGCCCACCTGATAAATCGATGCAATCCTTTAGGGAATCCACAAAGACAAAGACACACAAAAAAGAAAAAAAAAAAAAAAAACTTAGGTTTACATTGTGTTGCACTATCCTAAATTTATGACATAACTAAAATGAAATGTAGGATAAACAATCCAAATAGGTTAGGATAATCAGCCAAAAAAAAAAAAAAAAAAAGAAATATATTCTTAAGAAGGAGAGAGGAAATACATGCACATTCACATAATCTTTTGAATAAGCATACAGATGATACCTGAGTACGGGCAGTGCTAGTCCATCTCCTCCTTTTTTCAAGCTCTACTTCATCAATCCCATACCAAGAAGGGTCTCTAGCCGCCACACCAATTGCTTTGTCTAGCTCATCCACCTTCCTATGATAAAGAAAGTATTCAGAAATTGCAGACAATAATTAAATTGCTCAATAAAGACACAAAACAATAACAAGTGCATGCCACTAAGTTGCCTAGATTAATGACCTCAATAATGGATTGTGCACTGAACAGAAGCAACAAGAAAATAGGCTAATTATTACGGCCAATCATATCTTCTAACTGACTTTCTATACACTCAACCAAGCAAAGGGCAGATGCTGATCTCCACAAAATATCATGAAAAGCTAATCTGATTACAAAATGTAAATTTCTGTTACCTGCCACTCAATGCTCTCGCAACCAGAAAGCAACTCCTTTGAAAGATGCATTTGGTCCTCTGGATCAGAAGAAATCCGTTCCCATTGGTGAAAAGTAGATAGCAACTTATCAATCTATCACAAACACCAAAAGAAGGCAAAGTATGGAGGAAATTAAATAGTCAGCCCAACAGCTATATGCTATAAAACTGCAAAACCAGCCACACAAACATATGCAAGTATTAACATGATTTTCAAGGAAAGTATGGAAGTATGCATGTGAAGTTGTGCATGAGGGAGAGGAAGAGCTTTTTTTTTTCTTTTTCATTTATGCCTGACGAGGGAGTTCCCAGGAGGCAACTATGTGATGATTATACACACAAGATGTCAGAAGATAATTTCATATACAATGATCCTTAACTTCAAAAGTAAAAGGTCCAATAGCAATTATCATGTCATTTACCGTGCAAAATAATTTGTGTAGAAATCCAAATGCAAAGCAGGTTGACAGATGTGTTCTTTGTACATTTATCAAGGGAATAAAAGGAGAAAAAAAAGGGAAACATGAGTCATAAAATTGCAAATCCAATGAAAGGGAGAAAAAGATAATCACGAGTCCTACTGTAGCAAATCCAATTTACTCAAAAATTTGAACATCTGAAAGAATAGCAATAATAAATGCATGAATACAGATTTCCTTTGGGTCACCCCTGAGATGTTCTAACCAAAGCTAACGTTGATTAAAAATCATTATTATGCATATTGAAGTATGTGAGTTACATTTTCAAGAGCTACCACAGTGGGTACAACTAATATGACAACAAACTTACAGATTCCTGAATTTCTTCCTTCACGATATAAAATGGATCTTGAGCTGAAGACATCTCAGCACCAGTAACTACAACTTGTCCTATGGCACAAAACAAAAAACAACAATGAGATATATTATATGGTTATCATAAGAAGATGCCAGATTAATACATCAACATACAAAGAAAAAATAAAATAAACCAACTTCATTTTACATTATTAACAGAAATGCATATTGATTTTAAATGTGAGAATTAAGATAATCAGGCCAAATTGATGGTGCCAAACCTGGAATGTAGGAAAGAAAGGGTTTCTTCCATCAATTAGGGTCATGCTTAAGATTTGAAGCAAAAAGTATTTACACTGTTTTCCAGTACAAGGAACCACATCATGAATACAAAAGATTACTATAAGATTCAGAACTAAATATTTAATGGAACAGCGGAAAACATACTGGATGCCACCATTAACAGAAATCCTCTTCTCTAAAATTTACACAATTCACTAAACAGTTTACGAGCACAACTTCTTTTAGCCTGTTGATTGAATTTAAACAGGAACAGCTTAACTCTTAACAGTAACAGCAGATTATCAATAGACCAAATGGAAACGAGTAATTAGATCAGAAATAATTGCAAAATCAAATCCTACACTCCAACCCAGATGATCAAAGAATACAAATAATTCAGAACTTACAATGAAGGTAGAACCCAATTCGATCAAGAATAAACCTTCAAGCTATAGATCCAAAAACTCAGATGGAACAAAACAGGGGAAGGTACCCAGAAACTATCGCCGGAGAGGTAAAACGGAGGAAAGCTTCTCCGAACGTCGGTGGGTGAGGAGAAACGAAACGTCAATATAGGATGAGACGGAGAATTCTAATATTGATTGTGATTTTGATTTTGAGATACATCAGTGAGCCCATTCTAGGGCCCATATAGAGGTCATATTACACTTTTGAGTCCGGTCCATATAGATTATGTATGTCGCTATAAAGAACCCCGCCCAATTATGAAACGGGGATTGGATTTGGAGGTCCATTACTCTCCTTCGGCTTTCCTAATGACTAATGAGATGAAGACATGTGATATGATATGCTCATTTGGTTTATAGTAATATAAATTATGACAAGAAAAAATAATTATTATTTTATATGAATAGTCATTTTTAAGTTTGATTCGAGTTTAGATTAAAAAACCCCCTTAAAGATTTTATCGATTATATATCATTTGATTTCATGTAATAAATATTTTCAAATTAATAACAATATTTATGCTAAGGTAAAATTTCTTTTTTAGTCATGAACAAAATAAGTGAATAAAATATAAAAATGATCCACAAGCCAGTACCATTGGTTAGACTGTTTGTGTACAGAGTCTAAGTTTAGCGTGATAAGATTATGAATATAATAATATGATGACATTAATACAGCCAAAGACAAATGATTAGCGAACGCCCAAAGGTTGACGTTTGAAATTTCAACTACAAATAGCTAATTAGAACAGTAAACGAAATGAGCCTAATATCTGTAGACAACTCACTTTTAAGGGAATGGGGAAACGCAAACAAAAACAGGAAAAATGCTATATCTTGAATGACCTTGTTTTTCCTTTCTTTTTTCATATTAATAAGTTTCTCAAGAATACAAGAAAAGCCCTTAGAAACAAAATTAGGGCACAATCCCACATGTTTATACATTTTTTCAAAATGTCTAACCATTAAAAGAATCAAATACTCATTTCATCTCCATTTAGATCAATATCTTTATCCTTCTCTAAATCAGCACTCTTAAGGGCAATTTCTGTAAACATCATATCATTTCAATCACCTTCGAGTTAGACCGCTTTGTGTTAGGCTCAATTGTAGCTCGCCACACTGTTTGTTCATTCCTTGTTAAAGAAAATGGACATATTACTGTACAATGCCAAGAAGCCATTCCAAAAGCTTGCAAGTTCAAACTGGAAAGGACCAATCACTATCAAGCCAGTGCATTCTCAACATATTCCATTGCCTTTTGTTTAACTGAGTTGATTCGTTCTTCATCACCAAGAGACTTCTCATACTCGAGATACTTCTTGAACAGGAACTGCAAATCCAGAAAAGCACACATAAGGCTTCATAGCGAAAGGCATAACAAGAACATACTAAAACAAAGAATTAATTAAACATACCTTCATTTTTTTAGGAGGGAGACTCAAACTAATGGCTCTCTCAAAAAGTGTGCGAGTTACCTCCACGTCACCAAGTCTAATCTCCTGTCATTTTGTGACATCAGAATGTAAGGTATGTCACGTGCATAATGAAGAAGAGAAAGTAATGAAATAAAGTAACTAAATTTTCTTACTTGATCAAGATACACACTCCATAAATCAGTTCTCTTTGGATACTCTCGCAAGATTCCTTCAAACATAGATCGTCCTCTATCAGGAACCCCACATTTGAATTCAAGGATAGCTGTCTGTGAGATGAATTTGATATGTTTGCGGCGGGGAAGGCTTAAAATAGCACGCTGAACAACAGACTGAACCCCATCTTGTTCTTGCTTCAAAAGTCTCTGTACCCGCCTCAACCAAATCTGGAATTCAAATAAAAGGTAAAGCTTAAAGGTTATACCAAACAAAATCTCAACAAGGAACCTGAAAAGAAACCATAACATACCTTGCATGAATGCTTGAACTTCTTTAACATTCTGTCAAGAAGTTCATCAGCCAACTTATGCTGCTCAGTCCTCTCATACACACCCAAAAGTGCTAGATGGACCTTCTTTGGATCACAATACTGCAATGCTCTTTGAAATACCTTTTTAACAGCTTCCTGAAAAAGAAAATCTCAACTGCTGAACTTCTGATTCATATAATTGAATAAAGGGGGGAAAAAACCTTGAAATTGAAGCGTTTTAATTGAAAAATTGAAATTCAAGTGGCTTTCCACTACCTCCGGAGGATTTCCATATTCCTTTTCCAAGTTGAAGTAGGCCACCCAGATGTTTAGCTTCTCATTTTCTTCACGGAAATTTATTGTTCTCAAAGCCCTTCAAAAGGCAAAAACAATCAGTACTAAAGAAAAAGTTTCATTCACAAGGTCACATGAAAATTAAAGTTCCTACAATTCCAATCAAACTTCAATTCTACAAATAGCTACAAATATGCACTAGGAAAATTTTGTTATTGCTCAAAGCAAATTTATTCAAATCAAGTACATGCATGCACAAAAGATCGGCAACTAGCATCTGCATTTCCCATATACAACAAGTATTGTAAACAAATATTACCTTTCAGCAATTGACCGAGCTTTCTCGATATCAGCCAAATTGAGCATGAAAGCCATGTATTTTATCCAAATAAAACTGCTGTTAGGAGAACTGCGAACCAATTTCTCAAATTCTTCAGCTGTTCTTGGTATATCCTTTTCCAGCAGTCTTTCTTCAGCAGCTCTAATTTCTTCCTCCCTGGAGAAATAGTTTCCAAATTTAGAAAAGTAATCCAGAAGAATAACCATCAAAGATGGGGGTGGGGAAGCAAACATTTTAGTATGATATGCTAAAGTACCTCTGTTCCTTTGATTTCTTCTTTTCCCGTCTGTTATTCTTCTCATCTATCACATTTGCCTCTACAATTTGCTCTTGATTTTGCTTGATTACATCATCCACATCAGACAACTCCATGTCATCTAGGGTGACATCAAGTGGAGGAATGGAAGCCCTTGATTCTGCTTGTGCAGGAAGTGGACATTCATCATTTTCAGGTTCAACATCCACACTAGGGTTGCCAAGAGAACTGCTCTCATGTCGTTTAGAACCACTGTCATCAGCAGCATCATTTTCACTAATGTCCTCGTCAGACTCTTCTTTTGAAGGCAGTCTGCTCATATCATTCCCATTATCCAAATTTTTCATTCCCAGAGAAACTCGATGTCTTTCCTCATCCACCTGAAAATTGATATTCAGAACAGGTACAAGTTAGCACAAAAATTGCACCGGTAGACTACCTTAGAATATCCCAAAAATATTCAGTTAATAAAAACGATACAGCAAAGGCTCTCCATGAAATTTCATTCAAAATTTAAACAGCAGAATGCGATTATATGATCTTGGAGAAAAAGAATATACTTCCAAAACTGATTAAATTTGTAAAATGATCTTATTCCCGTGTACTGATGGATAATCCAACCCGATAATGCTCGCATAACATAATGATTCTAATGTCACCAAAATTCCTACCTTCAAGATCCTCACTGTAACCTTCTCCCCAGCTCTATATTTAGTTTCAATATTGTCAACGTGATCCTCTGAAAGCTCCGACACATGGCATAACCCAACCTAGGACGAGGAGAAAGATAGCACGCAAGGTAAGAAAACATAAATATCAATGTAAATTTGCAAAAAATAAAAATAAATAAATAAATAAAAGGAAAAGAAAGGAATATAACAAAATGTACAAGAACTTTTATTTATATTTTTAGACAAGGTCCACCGAATATCAGTTACTATTGCCTTGAAAATAGAGCATCATGTAAACCCACTCATTTGGCCAAAATATGTATGAACTTTCATAACTTATTCCTTACCAAGTTTGTGTGGTCAATTGTGATAAACAGACCATATGATTCCACCCGTTTAATCCTGCCTGCAATTATGTCTCCAACATGTAGGGTACTCCAATCATTAGGTCCAGATATTGCAGCATTCCTTGAACTTGATTTCTTCAAAGTAACTTCAACACGCTTGGACAAAGGCTCCACAGATAATACCCTGGAATCAAGTTTCTTAATACATTGCCCCACATAAATCACTCTTTGGGATGGGAAGCAGGACGAGAAAACCTACCTGCCAATCACAAGTTTCCCAATGGGAAATTCTTTTTCAGGATTCTCAATATATTCATCAGATAAATTTGAAAGGAGAATTTTGGCATCGATCTTCCTTGAAAGCATGATGAAACATCCTTTTGTTGTCACATTCTTAACATAACCCTGTCAGATAGCCCAAAAAATAAAGCAAAACAAAACAAGATCATACAAAATCAACAGAAAGAAACAAATAAATTTACCACTATGAGCCACATATCCTAGTATATTTTGTTCATGCAATAAGAAACATACAATGAGATCATTTACCATATGGTGGAATAAGGCAAAATTAACTAAGGATAGGCAAAATCCCTTATAAAGATAAATGAAACCATCAGGGAAAAGCAATATTAGACTGGAGAAATGCAATTTAAAATATCATGATGCTGTACCTTCTGCCTAGGCAGGCCTGGCTCATATTTTCTCAAAATCATCAATTTTGCTGAGTTAAATTGCACGTACTTGTGAAGTTTTCCCAGTGTGACATATTGGATACACATTTCAAGAAGGTTTCATAGTCATAATTGTAAAAACCTATAGTATATATCATTAATTTCCTTATTTCATGGTGTTGCTTATTGCACATACGGACGTTCAACATTCAAAATGTTTCAACATTACTGATGACCGTCTTAGTATCCCATACCTATTCATCTCAAAAATACATTTCTTCTATTGACAGATCGACTATATGAATATATCTGTGGCAAAAGGTAGCTGTTTTGACACAAGGACATTATAGCCACCAAGTTAATTTTAAATCAAAACAAATTGTCCTTAATGCAAAGCATATGAAGTTAAAATATACAATGCTTTAAACATGAGGCATGATAGCATTGGCATTTAATACAAGGAATCCACATATATTAATTTGCAATATTCAAATTATCAACAATAATGCCTTCGATATGATAACCTCTTACTGATATGAAGCTATACAAATCATTACAAACAACCACATTAGACAATATGGAAAACAAAATATTGTCTATACCTGTACGATTGTATTAGGATGAAGATCCTCTATCTTTTCCACATGCTCGGTAGAAGTATCCCTGGAAATCACATTGCACCATATTCAACAACAGAATAAAAAGGTTAATGGGAAACCCAAATAAAATTTGGAAAGCCATGAAACAAAATTAAACAAAGTTCTAATAGTTCTAACTGTCACTAAATCAGACAAACTTCCAAATTCTATACCCAGAAACACAAGATGATAAAATACGGAATATCCTGGATCTTTCCTGCATATTTGTTATGCATCATAACGCTTCAGTTGTGGTTGATATCGAGTTCATTACATGACACTCAACCACGTTGTACAATAGCAAATAGAGAACCCAGCTGCAGCAATATATCCACCAACATAATGCCAAAAATTAGTTATGAATGCCAACAAGACTCTTTTGTTTTCATACATCAGCTGTGTCAGCATAATGCAGTTCACTCTACAAAATTCTAACTTTAGGGGTCATACAGTGACGAAACTAGCCTCATGATGCTATAAAATCATGAAACTGTTTATAGGGAGCATCATTTATGCCAAAGCAAGCAAGAGCAAGTTTCATCAATATGAATATGCCAAATGATTTAGTACTATAATGTAAAGAAGAAAACGATGTCAAAATTACTAAAGGTCTAAGACATACAATTTCTTTGAAAGATCAGCTGAATTTTGACCAGCCATGCCGTCTAAAGAGAAGCGCAGCGACAGATCAATGTGAATAGTGTTCCTCACTGACCGGCTGATCTCCAGGACCTTGCATTTGACAAATTGCCCTTCATGATATCCAGATAATGGGTCAGGCACCCATGAATCCTGAAGGTCGGTAAAATGAACTCTGCCATGTAAATGGGGACCGATTTGCACAAGCAATCCGCCAATATTAGGAAGTATTTTGGCAATTCTGCCACCGATGACATCTCCTTCATGTATATGAACACTAGCAGTATCACGAGGAACATTATTTACATTATCCTTATTCAGAGCCTTGCCATCATGTGTACTATCACATAATGGACGTAGCACCAGGCGTAACAGTGATTTTTCCTTGTTATAACTTAGAATATTGCCACTAACAGCCTTTCCCACAAGAAAGCGTTTCTGGAATTCTTGAAGTTCACTGGGTTCACGCGCACTGTCAAGAATAAAAAGTTGTGCGTTTACATGTCGAGATATTGCTAACCAGGCCCATTCACTGTCCACTTTATACACATAACCAGTAACACATCGCCCAGAACTAAATTCAAGCTCTTCAGACACAAGTTTGTCCGCTGGCTCATTGTAATCTGCATTGAATTGGATACCCCAAAGGAATAACAGGTCATGGTTACATATCAACAAGAAAAACATATTTCACAACTAAATTCCTGATCCAAAAATAAGCAAAACCATCAAAAATGAATCCCAGTAAGTTAGATAGAGAAATAAATCATTTTTATCAAATCATGTATCACAAACATGGGCAGGCCTCAAGAATACATCAATGAAGGGGTCAAGATCTGATTATCATTCAAAGTTTTCTATGATTTGACAGTACCAATTTGATTGTCATGAATTCAAATGGAGGGGACTTGGGGGAGAGAGAGACACCCTAGACAATGTTTTGTGTGGTATTCAAACATGCCTTAGAATTTAGCCTTGAAATGGTATTCCACAACAGCACCCTTTATGTTACAAAATATTAGTGGTGCTTAAATGTGGCAGCAATTGTTACTATTTCATACAAATAGGTAGCTTTTTCAGATTCTATCTCGTCAGAGGGTAAAGGATTTAAATTATCCTTCAGAGATGTTGCTACAATAAGAAAACTAAATTATTCTTGTATTAGACTTTGCCACCTGCTACTATGGATCCATAATCCCAAGAGACGCATTCCCAGTCGTGTATATAATGTGGGAGCAAAATTAAAAAATATGATTTGCAAATACTGATTCTTTTTTTGAATACCACATTTAAAAAATATGATTTGCAAATACTGATTCATAATTTGGCTTTCATTATCTGGATATAAAAAATATGATTTGCAAATACCAACAGCAATTGATATTGTATTTCCAGAACCATGCCTCACCAAGGTCCAGCAACTGATTCATTTTTTAAGTCATGGAGAACATGAGAACCAACTTTCAATCCATGGCAAACTAAAGGGAGTGCCATTAGAGAGTATGAAAAGTTAAAAAGATAATTCATGTATAACATTCTATATTACTGCAGAAAACTATACAGGCTACAGAAAGTTATAGTTGATAGCCTAATAACATGATGTGACTGACGAAAGGAAGTGCTGTCCCAGGGATTATGTGAGGCCCAGAAGCGAATAGAAACTATGCCCTCAAGATGAAAATAACCAAGAACAGAAAACCAAAAACATTTTGAACCATATTCAGATAAGTGGAGAGATTTCAGAAACAAGACAATGCACAGCAAGTCAATTCCTCTAGTCTTGGATTAGTAAAATCTCACCCGAGGACCAAAACCATCATAACATAGGGACAAACTATTTTCGTTGAACAACAGCTTATTGGTACCAAGACGTAGTAAATTGAAGATCATATGTCAAATATTATTAACCAGTTCAAGCCATGCAATGCAAAATAAATTTCACCACATTGTTATTCTACCTGTAAGTATTTTCGGTTTAATAGACAGCTCCCACAGATTGCTTTTTTTATTCTCTACTTTGCTAGCCTTAGCAACAATCCTTGCAGTCACCGTTTGGCCAATTCTGAAGTTAGCAAATGGATCTTCCAACACACAATCATTATTTACCTGTCCATGACAAAAATGAAAATTAAAAGAGAAGCCCCAAAATGAGAAAACATTTGAGCAAGAAGCTTGCAAATGTTGTTCAAATAAATACATAAGAAACAATGTCCAGATTATTTAGAGCTTCACCTCAGTTATGTGAATCCTTCCCCGGAAACCAATACCAAACTTTAATCTCATTTCAAGAGGCTTTTTATCAGTTATCTAACAGGCAAAACATTTATCAGCATTATTTTTTCAGTCCTCGAAATAAATAAATACAGTCAGCAATCAAAAGCTCATTACCTCTGCCTGAACAAGGGATCCCACATCATAGCTAGACTTCTTTTTTGCCTTCTTTGAACTGGATGTCTCAGTTATCTCACTAATCGATTTCAGAAGCAAAAGCAACCTCCCTGAAGTAGAAGGGTTTGGGAGTGCCATAACAGTGGCAATAACACTGCATTAAATAGACCCATATAAATTGGACGCCCACTTGTAAAGCAGAAAATGAACAGACTACTAATGTTAGCGATACATGCTCGACAAAGTTAAAACATACACTAGCAAAACCATAATCAAACAAAGAAAAGTAGCGAGAGAAACCTAACATACAATGAGTACATTTTACTGGTGTGGCAGGTCATAGGACAGAGAAGGATAGTTACCATCCTACTGATAAAAGAGTGCACTAATGATAAAAGAAGGATCACAATGGGAAATTTATTAGAAATATATGAGACAAATTAAGGTTTCATGTGGAGTTGCAATATAAAATATTACTAGAACCCTTGCACCAAAAAAAAAAAAAAAAAAAAAAAAAAAAAACAAAGAAAAAAAATGCACAAACACAAACACAGAGCTTCACAACTCCTCTTTTCCACCCAAAATTATATTTTGAAGGAATGGAGTTTGTTAAAGACTAATCATAAAGTAGAACATATATTGTTAAAGACTAATTATAATAAATATTCCCACCTTTGTCCATTAAGATATTGTTTTGGCAGAAGCTTCTGCGTGTTGTAGTCCAATACTGATGCATAACCTATAGCGTAGTTATGCTCAGGAATTGAAAGAACCTGCTTTCAGCAGAGCAGATGAGCATGAAGATATTTACGAATTATTTGCAGCAATCTATCATACGAAAGAATACTCACCAAGTAGTTCTCTTTCACAATCTCCACAACAGCTTTTACAGTCTGATGCACCCCCAAGCTCCTAGACTCTAATTTGCGTTTCTGGGATCCAGTATGAAATCAATGGTGTAAAGAAGACCCAATATTTGTTCAAAGAAAAAAGGACCTAATATTACAAAAACACATACAGAAACAGGGGAAAAGAAAGCTTGGAATCTATATTTGCCAAGGAGTAAACAATGTATAAACAAGCCACCATGAAAAATTAATCGTTGAATAGGGTGAAGAAAAATTAAATCAAACCGGATGAATTCGACCTAATCCAATTAAAGACTCATGCTTTTATCATCTATGTGGTTCTTGTCAATAACCAACAAATTGTTTGTTGTGAATATACCACCTCATTGAATCGGGTTGCTCTCCTTACAGGGTAACCCAAAGTGGCTATGAAAACCCAATTAAATTCAAACTGAACTAACATATTTTGAGGATATTTAAATCCAAGAAAAACAAAACCAAAATGAAATTACATAACTTGATGCCTTAGATTTCAGCTTTTTCTAGCACCTGGTTCGCTTGGATGCCAATACCTATCAAGTTGAATACAGCATTACATTTATATATTATAATGATTTGTCATTATAATGCTTAAAATGTTACTTAAGAAGACTTATATTGTTTTGATATTTCTGGTGTTAATATCAATTTCCTCTTCAAGTTTTTGCTAAAGCATTTTTCTAACATATTAATTGCATCATTTAACAAAAAGTAAAAAGAGGTACTTGTGTAATCAATGAGAGAAACTTGTAATGCATACGAGTTCAATTTAAGGTCCAAACTGAAATCAAATAGGTTTGACTTGGTTTGGACATAGTTAAACTATTTACAAACTAGCTTCACCGGTTTAGTTAACTGACCAAATTCTGATCTCTCTCACACTTTATACTGGTTATAACACCAAAAAGAAGTGTTTTGGCTATATCAATTCTTAAACTTCCTACCCTCTCTTCTTTGTTTTATCTTTTTCCCCCACTCTTTTTCACTATTATAATAATCAGGAATCAAATGCACAGAAACATAAACAGAGAGGGGTAAGATTCAAGGCTTAACCTTCTTGTGAGTCTGGTTGGTAGAACCCTTATCTATAGATTTATCAAGAAACTCCGGCTTTAGAGATAAATCAACAAGGTGATCTCTCTTTGCAACATCAATGACTGCAGCTCGAACTGTAGATCCTGTTTCTACTTTCATTCCACCAACTGTTGCAATTATGATGCATGAGAGCTTAGCAGTTGAAAAGCAATTAAGCCAATGAAGTAATAAAAACAATATTTTTTTAAGAATTACGTTGATGATGTGCAATAAAACCGAGAACATCATTATATTTTTCAAAGCTGACAACAACCCCAACTTCCTTAGACTCCCGAACTTTTGCCTCAATGACACTGCCAATGTTAAATCCTTCAACCCATAAGTCAGGTCCTTTGGAGTCTAAAGATTGTAGCTCGGCAATCTGGAGAAAAGACGAGAATAGAAAAAAAAAAAAAAAAAGGTGAGAACATGTAGCACGTTCTTTTTTCAATAATAAGCATAAGCTAACAGAAGTGCCAGTGAAAAGATGAGATTCCAGCTTTTTAAATTGTAAATAGCTGTACAATAATGAGAACACGATATAGCAAATACAGCGCAGTGATTTTACCTTATCCTCCAGACAAAAATATCCTTGAAGAAAGGATGCATCTGAAGATGAACAGTTTGATTGCTTCAAAGACAGTGTTATTCTATTCGTCTCACTACTTACCTAGACATCAAATTAAAAATCATTAAAGCCCAAAAAGTCACAATTTTGGAAACTTTAGTATTAGTTAATTGACCAACATCAATTATATTGCTCCGAACAGATTGTCCGATATAAAAGGCTTCCGCAAGCTGTGCTCTCGGGTCATCCATTGCCTGAAAAATGGGAAGAATACAATTTAAAATAGGCTAACTATGCACCTTTTAAAAAGTATTACATTGTTCTGCCTTATCAAGCTTCCTACTTTCAATGTCAACAGAATGAACGTCCAGTACTTACACAATTATTATTAAGAACAGGCTACTTGCTTTAAATATTGTGTGTCCATGCATTTATTTATTGAAATACATAAGCAGTATGAGATATATAAAACCTAATGCTGGACCCTCACCTAAAAGATTGAACCATATAAAGTTGCATAGCTCCTTACTATATGCCTAAAAAATTTTAGCATGCCTCATTCGAAATCCGGGACACTCATTATATAAATGATGATAACGAACAAAATTTACCTTGCTTCGAGGGGAGAAACCAGTCAAACGCCCAAGAAATCGAACAAAGCAGCCACTTTCAATTAAGTTACAAATGTAACCCTGGTCCACACAAATAAATCCATATATATGAAAGCAGATAATTAAATTATACAATATGAAAACTTTAAGAATCTAATTCATGCTGATAAGGTATTCCTGCAAATAAGGTTGGCAAATATAAGTAGGAAACCTGTAATACTCACATGGACTACTGACTGGGGATGAATCTGATTGAGTTCAGAAGGAAGCTGATGAGCTGAGTTGATGAGAGAATATTTTGCAGAGAAAATCAAATTGTTGCTCTCAATATCTACAGTAATGCATCCACATATTTCCAAATAATTAATTTCTATATCATTCTTACTGTAAACAATCTTACAGACTTGCACACAGCAATAGCAAATTATCAAGGAAAAAAAGGGGAAAAAATGAAGCCTTTTTACTTCTGAATAGCTTCAAATTCCCAAAGCATTAGGTGCTTCACGAAGCCCATATGAATAGGCAGGTTTTGTCCAATAGGGTGAATTTAAGGGGGGTTTGACTCCTTTTGACTGATTATAATTATAGCAAAACTGACCTTGTGCAAATAGTAAAGAACAAGGAAAAGAGAGAAAGATCATACAAATTGCACAGTTGTAATATGATCTAAATTGGGAGGAAAGATTGAGCTTGTTCACAACCTTTACTAGCTGAATACAGTTAAGTAACTGAAATATAATTCATAAATCATAAAAATATTTTCTTTATCTCAATAATGTAGATCAATAGACTATATGTTCAAATTATTTTATATGAACTTATTATATAGTTAATTTTATAAATTTTTAAATAAAGCATTCCAATCAGTAAAATTTTTGAAATTAACTATGTTAAAAATATTTTTTAGAGCTATTCACAAGCTTTCAACCAAAATTAATGTTGATAGAGATTCTCCATTTAAATAATCAAAATTAAAATTTGAAATTGAGCTCTATATCTTCGATAAGTGATGATCTCAAGGAACGATTTGAGTAAGTCAAACTCAAACCAAGATTATGCAATTTGAAGTATTTTACAGCCCCCGATACTGCCTTAACTACATTTTTAAAGGGTCAACTCCCACAAGCTAATGCTTCAATCCTACCAATATGCACGTACAAATACCCCTACATAGGCCACGGTGTAGACAAAAGTAGAATATCCTAGGAGGCTTATTTTCTCACTGGAAAGGAATTCACACAGAACTAAAAGAATAAGAAAAGAGAACAAAAATAAATAGATGAGGACACGAAATACTCATGTGTCTGGAACACTAGTTCAAGGGGGGAAAAAATGGTAAAGCTCCCCAATCATACTGGAAGTCAGCACCAGGCATCTCTATACTTCTAATGCCTCGGAAGCAAAAGGTGATAGCAAAGACAAGAAAAGAATACTTTCATACAATATCTATTTGAATGGAATGGTTTGGAAAATGGGAACTTGCAAATCTTCATGAAGAATTATAAGCAGGAATGATGATGAGCATATAATTCTTCGGGCCATCTCTTTTCATTTCAGTTTCTTATTCCCCAAAGAAAAAGGATTTCAAATTAGATGTCGGACAATCTTATTGAAAAAAAAAATGATATAAATACTTCAGAAAGCAAAAATTTATGGCCAATTAGTCAAAAGATACCTAAGACCAGAAGTTGATCAAACTCATATCCAGGCTTCACGATCGACTTCAACAAGGCAGCTTGGCCTGCAATTATACAAAACCAAATTGGACACTGACAAAAAGATGCCCTAATGATAAAATCCACAAAAGGCTAGGATCAATACCATGGTGATCAGCCAAATGCTCAGTCAAGATTGTACCCTTCATGTAATCTTTGGCTTTAATATATACTATCACAGCATCAGGAGTTACTTTCTCAACAACTCCCGCAACAACGCTGCCCAACTTTATAGCTTCTTCTTCACAAACACTGTCATTTTGATTTCCTAAATCAATATGATAATTTTACAACAGGAATCATAGTGTAATTTCTTGCAGGATACAGATGAATGAATCAATAAAAAAATTTTGAGAACAGCCACTTATCAGGCAAGTAAGTAAACATTCCATCCTAAAACATACATTTAAGAAACAACATAATACAACTTTATTTTAACAGTCGACCAAGGTCAACAGCTACAAGCTTTATGTAGTATTGCATCAAAATTCCGGCACATAGAGACAGGCATACAGTTATGAGAAGCAACAATTTCATTGACAAGCAAACCTTGTGGGCTTCATTATGAAACTAAGGCTGATCCGGTGTGAAGCAGGAATAGAACTCAATACCCTGCATTTGACTGCTTGTCCAACATGATACACTGAAATTGCCTCAGCTCCTGGCTCTAATCCAAGCTCAGATCTGTCACAGAACAAGAATCGTCGATCACCAATCTTCAATGATCAGTGAAAATAGGAATATAACTTAATGCTAAAATAAACCAACAATATGACATCAATTAATTGAAATGAAAAGACATTAATGGCTAAAGGAGACATTAGGATCCTTCATTTATACCAACTACATGTTATGCCATCCATACTTAACATGAGAGAACCTCAAAAGGGAAAAATTAAACATATTTGCAAACCATGTGCATGAAACACACTCAAATGCATGGTTGAGCACACAATTGGTCCACATTTATTGTAATGAACAAACATAAAATGGACTTTCTTCTTGTTTAGGTATAATTAAGGAGATTGGCATAAATATAAGGTGGACATTTAGAGACTAGCCTGGGAGCAAATCCCTGAACTCCATTGTAAAAATGGACAAAGCAACCATGCTTTTCAATCTTTGTTATCCAACCATGTGTTATTAGCCCATCCGTTGCATCTGCGTATGAGCCAAGAATAGGAAGTTTTGATTTGACCTGCCAAATCAGAAACAAAAAAATCTATACATCAGAATAATTAGTAAGAGTGGCAACAACTAATACTGAAGGCTAGTAGGTGAGCATCAAAGAAATTTAGTAACTTAGGACAAGATAGTTTACTCCAGAACATGTGAAGCGAAAGCAAAGATGAAAAACAAAAATGAAAATGAAAAAATTCTGCAGATAGTAGTAATCGCAGCAAATGCAATGAATTTTTTTATTATAAATTAAACATTTGTACACTCCACAAGGGTCTACTTATTTATGAAAAGCACATAGCTATCCGAGGAGAACATACAAGAGTTTTCTTGTGTGTTACAGTTATTCTCTTGGATTTGCAACCAAGCACGCGGAACAACATTTCAGCTCCAACCTGAATAGCAATAGACATTAGCTAAAAGCCCTTGACACGAGTCAAAAGAACAACTACAAGATTAGCCATCATTTCTAGCATCCACCACAAAAGTAAACCTAAAAGCAACTGTTTTAAGAAGTGACCTTAAACTTTTTTCTAGGCTTTGTAATTTCAAATTCAGACATATGGCTAAGAGGACAAAGTGCCTTCAGACCACCAGGAAATTTCACTATAGCGCCAAAGCTGTCAACGGCTATGATTTTGGCCCTTACGACCATCCCAGGCTTGACATCCGAGTGGGTAAATACAGGGCCTTCAAAAGCACTTGCCTGCACAACTAAAACCAGTGAGACAAAAAAATGAAAGCATAACAAAAGATAATCTCGGATAGTTAAAAGCAATAATTTATTTGCTCACTGAACAATTTTTAGTTGGAATAATCAACTCAAAGTATAGAAAATTAGAAGCAGCACCGACAAAGGGCAATGTCAAATTATTTGACATTCTTCAGTCAATCCAAAGTAGATCTACAGATGCAGTAGCAAGAAGCGAGAACAAAATCAAATGGTAGACGCAAAAAATGCTGAGAAAGTCTAAAACAAACAGTCTGAAGTGATGATAAAGTAATTTTCATAACAAATCCCAATGGAATTTCCCCATAAACAGAATAGATTACAGAATAAGGATCCAGGTAGTTCAAACAAGTTAGGGATCAACAATAATGAATCCAGTTGCAAGAAGAAATATAGTAGAATATGGTTAACCTAAAGACTCAATGCAACATTTAAAAAAGAAAAAAAATATATGTTTACTCCATAATGCATCCTTTACATGAAAACTTTGCTTTGAAAAGTATCTTCTGCAAGGCCAGGCAATAGTAAACTGGAGGTCAATCTCCCAAGAGATAAGAACCAGCTTCTATTTCTAGGAAATCTGAGATCCACCCAATAAGTCCACCAACAACTAGGATGGTTGCGCCGAGGTGTCTGACATCCGACTCAAGGAAATATTGTTGAACTAGCTTCATTACCAATAAAATATTATCACCAAATATTGACCCATTTTTAGTTGACTAAATACTTGAAATCAATTGGCTTCCCAGTCTGAGATAGGTAAGTGTCTAAGCAAGGCAATGAGAAAGGAGCATTTTACATGTTTGCAAGTATCTCAACAAAGTCTTACAACCAGTTGACAAAGAGGATCGTTTTTACTATAGGTGCATCACATTGAACAGCAATATACTCCAGGGGAATATTGAAGGAAATGTAATATTAACATAATAGGTAGCACTTAATGTACGTAGAAAACCTTCAAAATCCCCGTTGCAAGGCCTTCCAAATGCTTAAATCCAAGAATTCGGACGCGAACTTTATTTCCTTCTTTGAACTTTTTCTCAAGCTTCCTTACTTCACTTTCAGCTACATCAGATATCTGTCGTTGATCACAAAATTTTAATTAGCCAACAATCAAGTAAAAGATCCAAATGATTTTAGATAATTTAAGGGAAAAAACACACACACACACACACACATACGTATATACAGAGAGAGAAAGAGAGAGAGAACATACGCTAACAAAAGCTGGAGTTGTCACTGAAGTGGACGGGATTTCAAGCAGAAGACCTGAGCCTTTATCTACTCTAACAACTTTTGCGCTCTCATAAATATCTCCAACTTTAACAGGCTGCATTTTAAATCAGTCATCAGTTCCAAGGAAGGGGAGAAAGGGAACCTCAGTTAAAACTAGAAAGTAAAGCCTGAGACAGCTTGAAAAATGTATGAGCATCAGAACATCAATGGTGGAGCCAACTGAGTAAAAACAAAAAAAAAAGACATATAACCCTACAGACGCTCCAGTACAAACAAGAATAACCTTAAGCACTGAATTACTAGGTATGCCCCAGAATCTCATACACAGAGTCCTCAAGAAGCAATATACAGCTTTGTTAAGTGCATGGAACAACTAATACTTTGGCTCATGTGACAAAGCAAAAGATTACAAGTCAAACCTATAATAAATTTTTAAGAAATTGTCAGCACAACCAGGCCCTGCATTGAGCCATAATATGAGCTCCATTAAATTTCTATTGGTGACTCCAATTAATTCCTATTTCTGAAAAAAAACCAGCTTACTTTCAGCTCCAGAATCTGACCACGTTATCATTAAAGATCTATTTTCAAGGCTAAATGACCATATACAAATATTTCCATAAAAATATACTAGACTTACCATTGGAGGAGTCTGATTTTGGACCAGGTGTTGATTGAGAGTCAAGCCAACAGCTCTAGTAGAGGGATCAATAAATAATATCCTAGCGTTGACCTACATCAAAATGAGAGTCGAACCAGCAGAATATTAGTAACTAGCAGCAGAAAAATTGTTGGCAATTATACGGGTAATAAATTAAACATGCATAACAATGTCTACCCTACATGACAAACTAGAAGTAAATAATACAGTAAAAGACCACAATGAAAGAGACATTACAGGAAGGCAAATTGCAGTTTACCCACAACATCTAACAATTAATTCACAGACAGCATGCTTTGAATGAAAAACATTGAGCAAAATATTAATATTGTATTATTGTGATAATCAACAGAGTCAAATGTGTCAAGATCAGTTAGAGAGTAAAATTAATTACACACCTTCTTATTAATGTTGTAATCATCTTTCCAGTTTGAAGTGGGAAAAGCATTTTGCAAGTGAAATATATCAACCTGTAAAACAAAGATAAAAAACAAATATACAAATATTGGAAGATGTAAAGCAGTAATCAAAATCAAATGCTAGTTACCCATGACTGAATCTAGATTCTACAATATGATATGATTAGGCGTTATGACAAGATCACAGCAAACTTACAGTTCCAGTGAAATATGTTAAGAATGCCAACATAATCCCATTTTCGAGGGTGGACTGTACACGGGCATTAACCATCATGCCTGGAACAAGAAGATCAATTGAAATTCCCTTAAGATCCTTCATCTGCACAAGAATTCAACAATCACAACACATGCAAAAGAGGAAGAGAAAGAAAAGAGAGTGATCAGAAAACATTAGCATACCACACATTTAGAAACAGCATCTGGATCAGCACTTAGATAAACAACTTTACGAGTCTTATCAATCCTTCTAACAATTCCTTGCAACAGTTGCCCTGTTTTCACTTCAGAGTTCGTGTTCTCTACAATCACAGGAAGAGTTTACTATAAGAATTAGATGACGCTAAAAGCATGATATCTCATGTCCCTTCGTTTGTGTCCGTGCCTGTGTCATGCATGTGGAAAGTCCAAGAAAGTAAAGCTTAAAGCCTGTAACATCGGCATAAAATAATAGCAATGACTCAAATTGTCACAGTCAAGCATTGCAACTTCATGGGGGCAAGACCCACTCAATGAATAAACAATAGCTGAATTAAAGCAAATAAGCAGTTCACCATCTTTTTTCTAATTAATTTGTTCTTTAGAATAAACCGTGCATTAAAAAGTATTTTACTTGGACCAAGTGTCCAGGAAATTCTCCTATACAGATGTGTCTCTGGGTTTGCTAGCATACTTTATTGCCATGTGCCCATATCCAACTATGCTAAATACAAACCAAAGACCTCAGGGTAAAGCATAGGGCAGAAGAAGCTGGACTGAAAGAGTCAACATCAGCCAGACTCCTAGTATTCCTTAGAGACAATCAATTGAAGAACGACAATGCATGAAATGAAACATTGCTAGGGACTAGTCTTTTCAATAGGACACTCAAAAACCAACTTGCAGCGCTGGATTGTCCGTCAGGTAAAAAGGCAACAGCTGATGTAAAAGTGACTTCTGATGCAACCATGTATTGGCAAATGAAGCAAAATGAAAAAAGGAATCAAACAAACACTACCCTAAATAGGATACATAAATTCTAATTGGGTAAACATCTCCCATTGCCTACAAGAATCATAGGGGACATTCTTTAGGTGCCCTGCAAGTCCTATTTAGTTCTTATTTCTTAAAATTGGTTCTCTAGAAAACAACTCTGTTCTCAGCACAACCATTTTCTTAGTTCCCGAGAACCTTTCTTTCTCTTGAAAACTCGAAACCAAATCACTTTTTTGCTTTCAACTTGTCTCCAATGATATTCAATGCTTGGATCAAACAAGAAAATGAAAACAACTAAGGACTAAAAAATAAATGCTAACTGTGATTTTCCCAAAAACCATTTTATACCCATCCTCAGATATATGTTTTTGAGAAGAGACACCAAAAATAGAACCAAACACTTTATAAAACTAAAAGAAATCTTCTGCTGGCAAGAAGCTGGAATTTGGAAGATAGTTAGCCTTGTAGCAATACCAGTACCCTGGCAGGTTAAGCTTCTTAGCTAAGAGGTAATCATTCTTAGCTTATGAGGTTATGATCAATGTATATGTTCATTAAACACCTTCTTTAATTTCGAGGTCTCGGCTTATATTCTAGCTTTCATGATGTTTTGGTCTATATTGCTCTTATTGAACAAAAAATAGAGTTCATATGCTTCAAAGGTTTTCTCAATTCTTTCCCAGAGCTAAGCTCAAAAGATAGTGAGGATCAGCAGTAGAATTCTTTCCCTCTCTAGACAAGAATACATACTCATACAAGCATTACAAAATTATAATTAGAGTACTGTATAAGAAGAAAAGCAGAAGAGAGCCAAAAGCGAACACCCTGTAGATTCAAATACATAGAGAAGTACTGAGAGTAGATTACAAAAATGGTAACATAAAAGGAAAGACTTATTTTTACCATTTTGGCTGTTCTTTGCCAAAAAACCCATAAAAGAAGGCAATCCAAAATGAAGAATGTAGCCATGATCTTCGACGCTTTTGACATATGCCATGAGAACCTGCAATCATGAACAGTGCACAATTAGAAAAACTAAGAAAGGCCTATGCACAAAGGAAGAAAACATCATATCCTTGGTAGTTCCTATGGAAAACAAACAGACATGGCAACCATCTTTGACGGATGGTAATTAAATTGTTAACGTCTCTCAATGAAACTAAAAGGTTCAAAAGATAACAGCAAAAATATACTATTTGAACATTTAAAAAGAACATTTCAAAATGAATTTCCTCATGGCAAATTGATAAAGCATGGTCTACAAATCCTTTTTCCACAGTTGAAATCCGGCTGTCGCCTTCACAACCCAATATTTTGCACGCAGATATGGTTATTGCTTTTGCTTTCTTCTCCTCTAGGTCAAGAAAGGTTGATGGTGATGTGGGGGGAGATTTCACACACTATTTGATGAGGTTTGAAGAAGGTTAGACATACAGAGACTTCCCTCAACAAACAAATTCATTAGGATGTTTTAGTTCAATGTTCTATTAGAAAGACAAACTAGCTAATTTGGTTCACCACATCAAAGCTTCAATATAAGGCCTGTTTTACAATCCTATGGACAAACTTAATCCACAAGTCTCGATGAATATTACTTAAGTTCATAATATTTGTTTTACTTGCTAAAGCATGTGACATAATAATGCAGAGACTTTGTTAAAATAGAAGCTCAAAGATGTCATTGTTCCATCAATCATTCATCCAATAAAAAATTAAGATAACAGAATGGACATCATACACCACATGAGACAAATGACATTCCTATGTACCTTCAGCTCATGATACTTCACAACACATCCTAGGATGTTAATCATGATAATTATGGTAAACAGCAGGGTTAAACCAATTTCATACATACGATTGATTGCATGAATATAAATCAGGAGGCTGCATACTTGCTGGACATGCTGGACAAGCTCAGTAAATAAACTCTCCAAACCACTGTAAATTACATAGACCAAGCTATTTACACAAGATATAGTAATCAGTCTCTGGCACCCAACTTAATCACTTAACCTAGACAACCAGCAAGTTCAAGACAATAAAAGAATATCTTAATTCATGTATCTAATTGTTTCAGGACTATGAGTTGAAGCAATAACAATAATATTTCTGGAAATCCTAGCTCCTATTAGACCATTTATATCTAAAACATTATATATTTTTTAATTATTTTTAATTTTTTCGAGTACAGGTTTTTGTCAGTAAACAAACAGCCTAAAGTTAAAATGCCCTCACATAACTACAGTCTTCATCATCCAACATCAGGTTACATTCCTGAATAGCATAAATCATATTTCAGTGATTTGGATTTTCATACCATCCCTTCCTGAATAGCATCTAATGAAAAGCCTTTATGCAACAATGAAAGGCGTAAAGAAAGCCAGATTTTTCTCTTGCCATTATCTTTCTTATCATCATCCAACTGCAACACAGTGCATGAAACCAACTGCCCGGTGTAGAATATACTTGGGAGATTACGTTCAATGTCCTGCAAGAAGGAAAATGGCAAAAAGAAGCAAACAAGTTATTGACCAATGTATGCTAAAATGATATTTTGTTTTGGGGGGTGGGGGGGTGATTCTATATGAGCTTTTAGCACCTCAATTTCATCACCCAAAACAGGATCAACTGCATCAACTGAGCGCACTAACCCACGTAAGCCCCCAGGAAGACTAATTACAAGGTCCTTCTCATTTACTTCAGCAACAAGTCCCCAAAGCTTCATTCCAGGGGAAATATTCTGTGCCCATCAGGAAGAGGTTAAGAAAATTTTCAGACAATTAATATTATCTCTTACATTGTAATCGAACTATTCAAAAGATCAACCAAAGTTGAAAAAACAAAAGACATAAAACACACATAAATACAGCTCTTCTGACTTTGATAAGTGATGGCATTAAATTGAAATAAATTAATACGTAATTCCAATCAATAAGACCTCTTCATGAACTCCAATAGAGAAAATAACTGATGGTCCCACGGAAAGCCATGTGTATATTCATAGGCAAAAAGTTAACAAGATATACTCATAAATCCTCTTCAAAAGTATAATAACAAATTATCACTGCCAACTATAGAACTTCATGCTGCTGCTATAAGACCACTGTAAATATGACTTTAGCTTGGATCATTTTGCGTGCTTATCATCCATTGTCTGATTAATGTTCATTAGTTGTTTGTTTTGACTCACAAACTATGTTATAAAAAAAATTTTCAAAAGAAAAAATCATAGCGGATCGAGCTACACCTTTTGGACACTTGCTATGACCTAATTATCACACACCATACATCATGAATCCTATGTACAAAAAAAAAAAGAAAAGAAAAGAAAAGAAAAGAAAAGAAAGCATAAACATACTAGATGAAGTTACAAGTACCAAAAGAACAACACTCACAAGATGAATAATAGATCATGGTCATACTTCCCAAAAAACTTTTTCAAAGACTAAGAACAATAAGTCATTAAACTGCAAATCCAGCATTTACATCCATTAAGATCTTATCATCAAAAGACCAAGGACACCCTTCAAGGGCCACTTTAATTAGCTCTTTTTCTAAAATAACATATGAAGATCAATAGTACACCCTTATGGTCTTTAAATTAGTCTCCTGATTAAAGATAATATTTATACCAATTTAAAGGTTCACCTAGCTGGTATTTCCTTAATGCCTTAAACTTAACAACCTCAAATATTATGTAATTTAACAAAAACATTGTCTGGAGCTAACCATATCAAAAATTAAAATCTTAGAAATCAACAATCACAATCCCATTCAAAAGTTATACTCTCACTCTCACTCAAATCAACCTGGTTAAACTTTAATCTCATCCAGTTAAGGTTGGCAATATACATTCTTTCCCTTTATCCTACTTGGTTTGGAGCTACATTATTACTACTCTATTTGAATCTCATTTTATTCACTCATACAAGTTGGATATGGTCAACTTTCTGAGCCAGTGCATCTACTGGTAGTATTCACTAGGCTTGCCCCCAATTGCTTCTTATCATCAATGAATCCCGTAACACTTTCTTATCGATGCTTCAGTTCTCCTCCCTCATCCTAATCACGCTATTTAATTTGCAATTGAATTCCTACACTGACATCACCAGTTTTGCGAGATGGCTCTAACGTAAATGTGACTTTAGCAGGCAACAAGAATTCTGCAATTAGTTTATGAGAACAAAAAACTAAACCATAAGCCTTGCGTTTCCAAAAAACCACCTAACTTAATTTGAGTTGCAGATATATCGTAACGTAAACCCAAAAAGGGAGAAGTTAAAAAGAATAAATGAAAAAAAAAGGTTAAATTTTCCTCAGCCAACCAGACAAACAGAGAGCAGAGGACATTAGTATTCAGGTTCATCTCCATACCTTCAATGTGATCTTGTTTGCAAATCGTGGAAGTTTTCCAGTCAACCCCTCACCAAAAAGAGAACCAAAATCATCAGTTTCCAAATGCTTCTTATTTTGCAATTTCTTTCCCTTCTTCTTCATCACCGAAACCCTTTCCTCGGCCTCAAATTCTGCATCAGCTTCTGCCCGAATTTCCTTGCGTTCTCTTTGACTCAGAGAGCTTCCTCCACCTGAATACATATAAGAATCAGCAATACAAACACAAGGAACCTCATAGACTTCAATAAGCTCTCTTAACCAAAAATACGTTCCAAATTGTAAGTTTCTTTAGTATCTAACCAACTTGTGCAACATACACATTCAAATGATTCAATTAAACTAAATCCTAATTCAAAATATGCCGCACATATGCTTCAAGTCCAAATTCATTTTTTCCAATCCTCAAGAAAAGCAAAGGTGGCCATGTAACTACGTTAAGCTCGTATCAGTGAATTCACTATCTAACATCAAAAGAATACTAAATTTTATTCAGTTGCTACAGTTTTCCGTAATATCCGTTTTCTCAGGAATCAAGTAGAAAATTAGAACATTAGAGTCGGGGAACCTCTAGGAAAATCAGGAACGTCATCTTCCAGCTGCAAGGAAATGGCTTCAGAAGGAACAGTGTCGTTTGAGTCCTTCTTCTTAGCTTTAAACGGCTTCTTCGAATCTTTATTAAATTTTGGACCATCTTTCAACTTCCTATTCTGAGATTTCTTCTTAGAAGAAGCTGCCATTTTCTGTTAGATTAAGAAACTCGAAATCTTAGCGAAGCTCGTCCCTCTATTTTCAGGTTAATCAACCACTGAGATGTTTCTCTGTTAGCGTTTTATGGTTCAGACTGTCAGGGAGGGTTTTGTAGGGTTTTAGAAAATGAAAGAGAAAGAGAAGGATCGCTAGCCCTACAACTATTAGTCCGGGTTGGGTTAGTTCTTAACGGGCTAGTTCGATCCATTTCTCGACTTTTGATGGGCTGGGCCTGACACCTCATTCAATTTTGAATCGAGGCCGTCCATTAATTTCACTACGGATCGGATGGGTATTTTCTAAGAAGTAGCATGAACACACATCCTGTTGCGAGTCATGGTAACAAATCACTGCAATAAGAAACTTCTCGAACTTGAGAGAAAGCGCCTTTATCATCGATCATCACCAAAGCATTACATCCACTTTCCGTGTTTGTTAGAGCTTAAGGAGAGCGAACGTATTTGTCGAACTAATCCGTAATCTGTAAGTTTCGCTTTCTCTTCCTCTATTTTTGTTCCTTTTTTTATATATATAATTCCGATTCAAATGTATTGATCTGTTTCTGATCTCTTGGTTCTTGTTGACTCTAGGAATTTAGGGTTTGTATATCTGTTGTTTTTCTCCATTTGAATGTTTTACCGTTAAATTTTGGAAATTTCTGAACGTTTGTTTCTGGGAATTGCTTTGGTTGTGAGATGATGTAATTTCAACTGGTCTATGTGATGTTTGTGTATTAATATACGTTGGGGGGATATTCAATATGCTTGTTCTTTTGATTAGTAGAAGAAGCAATATATTTGCTTGCTAATTGTGTCTAACTAATGGAGCACAAGAATTGCTCTGTTTATCGATCGATGATTCTGATTCTTAATAATTTGTTAAAGAAATAATTTACATAGGTTTCTTGGTTTGTTAAAAGTAGTAGCCTAGTGGGGAGTATGAGTTTTAGAATGCTTCCTTCGGCTTCAACATTGGTAAAACAATCGCTATAGATTTCAGTTTTGGCTTCTATGGTGGTGCATATCAGAGTTGGAGTTTCCCACTTTTTTCTTTTTGATTTTGTTTATTTATTCTCTTTGTTCAAAAGATAAGTATTGGATCTTGAAAATGTCTAATGATTACGCTTTACTTGTTGTCTTTAGGTTTTGATATTGGAAATAATGAGGGGCAGGAGCTACAGTTACAGTCCTTCACCTCCTAGGGGTTATGGAAGGAGACGCCGCAGTCCCAGTCCTAGAGGTCGTTATGGAGCTCGTTCTAGGGATCTTCCTACCAGTCTTCTGGTTCGCAATCTTCGTCATGACTGCAGGTCTACTCTCTTTGCTATCCCGCTGTTTAATTTCTATTATCTATTTGGTGAAATCTGCAATTGTGAAAGCAAAATATATGATTGGAAGTCGAGGAGATGTTTTAACTCTATCCTTCCAGCCTGTAAGCCTTCCCTGGGCTTTCTCCCCTTCCATTTCAGTCCTACAGGTTGGAGTGTTTGCTAAGGTAAGGGAATTCCTATAAGGAAATCCTAAGTCCCAAAGTCCATGATAAAATTTTGGGGACATGATATTGTTCTTGTGGTGTTATGTTTTCTTTAGACATTATGACCTTCTTTGTCGTGGTTTTATGTTTTATTTAGACATTATGAGCTTCTTTGTCGTGTTGTTATGTTTTATTTAGACATTATGAGCTTCTTTGTCTGCAAATCTGCAGTAGTCAACCCTAGTTTTACTATATTGTTGAAAGCCAGCCTATTCAAACTTTGCATTATCTCAGCTTTTTTTTTTTTCCGGTATAATGTTTTTGGGCAGGCCAGAAGATCTACGTGGACCATTTGGGCAGTTTGGTCCTCTCAAGGATATATATTTGCCTCGTGATTATTATACTGGGTAAGCCTAAACTATTTTGTTAAAAGTAGTTTGAACATGAGGTATTGTCAAATTAGCATGCTTGTTAACTGTAAAGTTTGTGAACTTGTCTGTCATCCTCATATCTATCACAACCATTTGATGATGGGGTTGTTTCTTGTTACATCCGGTTAATGGGAATGTTTATGGGAATTTGGTTGTTTTTATTGAAAGTTCTGAAGACAAATGAAGTAATAAGAGTACACTTGAAGACACCAATCAACTAATAAGAGTACTGTTCAAGATGACCTTAATGAACACCAAGATTGAAGTTCAAGTCTTGAAGAATATCCAACTCAATTAAAATATTGGCTCCACCAAGGTTAGCAGCCATGATTATTTTTATTTTAATGGTTCGAGGTGTTTGCTAGTGTTGTGATGGCTGTCCATGATACACTGGAAGTTGCACTCTTTTTTGAGGTCAGCACACAGACAGTTTATCTATATGTGCACTTTTTTTATTGAGTCTTGGTGTATGGATGCTGCACAGGGAGCCGCGAGGCTTTGGATTTGTCCAATATGTGGATCCAGCTGATGCTGCAGATGCTAAGCATCATATGGATGGTGAAATTCTACTTGGTCGGGAGCTGACAGTTGTCTTTGCGGAGGAAAATAGGAAGAAACCAGCAGAAATGAGGGCAAGAGAACGTGTAAGGTAATGATGGATATTTGTTTTATTTGCAGTATTTGGTTGAATGCTTAGATTGGCACCATTGGTAATTTGTACATACGATCTGTGTTATCAGGGGTCGGTCATATGACTACAGGCGGTCTCCACTTCATTATTCACGATCACCTAGATATGGACGAAGTTATTCTCAGAGTCCAGGCTACTATTCCCCTTCTCCCAGGCGAAGGCACTATTCAAGGTATGCTGATTGATGGTTTCATCTTTTATCTATAGCATTTTTATCACAACCACTTTGATGGTAGATGAAACTGAAAAATAAGGGTATGCAATTCTGATTACTATTTTTCTGCTTTTGTGATGTATCAGGTCTATTTCTCCAAGAGGCAGAAGGTATAGGGAGCGGTCTTATTCAAGGTCTCCTTATGCCCCAAGGAGCCGGAGTAGAACCCAAAGTAGAAGTCGGAGCCGGAGCCTAGACTACTCTAGGTAATGGATACATGTATAAGGCGGACAGCATTATGGACAGAGAAAATCTCTTGGCAGGAACATGTATTATTATTAGCTGATAGCAGTTTACCTAGAATCAAAGAGTTGCAGTTTAGAAATAATGTTTACAGTTTATGGTTAATTCAGTTTCTGCACTGATTGATGTTCTTGATTGTCTTTGCTGATTATCATTTCATCCCTCTTGAAGTAATTAGACTAGCTTGTGTATGAGATTCTGTTGATTGTGTTTTGTTGTGAATTTGTTTAATTGTGCTAATGTGGAGTATTAAATGGTAGATCTAATTTCTGTACTTGGAACCCCATGAATTCTTTTTGTGTGTGCGCGCACGAGTAGCCGGTTGATGCGCGAAGATGAACACTGATTATCTTGAGGTAAATCCAATAGAAGTTTCTGAATTAGGCTAATATATGTTTGATAAGCTCGCAAATGTCGCATAATCATTATAATAACTTCTATCAATCGGATGTCACTTAATTGATGCAATGGAACTATGAACCTTATACTTTTATTGTTATAAAAAATACACTTTTTAATGTATATGTGTTGAAAACATATTTGATGTATTTTTATGATATATGATATTTTCAAAAAATTTTGAAAGCATTCAAAATTAATATATTTAACGACATTTGGAAGTACTTGAAGAAAAGGTTCCTTCTTTGTAGTTTCACAAAGCCAATGGAAGAGTTCTATATACACAAGAGAAGATGTTCACGAGCGGCTCTTGCCTCTTGTTCATATCTCCCAAAAGCAACCAGATTGAACAATCCCCGAAAATTCATCCGGCACTTTTAACTTTTTCCATTTACCATTTTGTCCTTCCATCATGTAAAACTCTTGAGGCCCACCTTGGTAACTTGATCCGGACACTATTGTCCATTCACCACTCTGGACCCCAGAAGTCCCTACTTTAACCTCCATATCTGGCCCACTCCAGCTCACCAGTATTTCTCCTTTATCCACTCCGAGACAGGATGACTTAGGGGACCCACTCCCTCTCCATACATCCTCAACTCGCTTCCACTCTCTCGCTCCGAGTTCTATTGACTCGGCGCTGCTTTCAAATTGTCCCTGACGATCTGTTTTATACCCACTCACAACCCAGAACTCCGACCCGATTACTACGCCTTCGCACTCGTCTCGCTCCTGACTCATCTTTGGTAACTCATTCCACTCGTCCTGAGTCACATCGTATACCCAAGCTGAACTCAGCGCGTTCTTATTCTCTTCATGACCTCCGGCGATTATAACTCGACCGTTTAACTCGCCTACAGCGAAGAAAGAACGATATTCGGGCATATTCTTACCCTTCCTCCATTTCCGAGTCGTAAAATCATAAATGAACACGTGACTCAGTGGTTCGTAACTCACTGGATCCCACCCTCCCAGGATTACAATCTTCCCTTCTGAGCTAGTAACTCGACAAAACAAAGGAAGACCATCGGGATAGTCAGGAACCGGGTCAACTCGTTCCCAAGCTCCACTGATTGGATCAAGCATAGAAACTCCATAACTGGGTGACCCAGTTGATTTAGAGTCAGATTGAAGAGGAATAGATTGGATAAAGCAAGCAGCTTTATAGGTACGAGCAGATAGTTTTCTCTGGTAATAAAACTCTCTGCTTCGAAGAAGATGACGCCAGCGTTTGGAAACTCGGGAAGCAACTCGGTACGTTGAGTAATGGAGTCGAGTTAAGCACTCGAGAGCTATTTCTTCTGGAAGACCCGGGATTAAGTCGCTTGACTTGGTCATGTTTAGTAATATAAATGTAGTAGTGATGTTGTGTAGAAGAAAAATAGGTTGTGATGGCCATTTATAGAGAGAGATGTTAACGGAAAAGAAGATACAACTAGCCCAAATGGGTTTTCCTTTTGTTTATTCATGATTCGACGTTTTCAGGTTTTGCATTGGAAGTTGATTTAATTGCACATTAAATTTTCTTCAAATCAGATTTTTTTTTTTTTATATATATAAAAAATAAAGTAACTGTAGCGGTTTATGAGTTAAGTAACTTCATACTTTCATAGTAGTTCAATTTTTGCAGGCTTTGTGTTTAAGATTTTATAATTATTTCAAAATCTACATGAAAATTCAAATAATAGTAACTAATTTATTGTTTACAGAGTAGTCTAATTGTAATTTAGTTCATTTTTAATATTAGTCCCAATTTTATTATGAACAAGACATTGCATGTCAAGGGCACTTTTTTTGTATTTAATCGTGGATGCAACATAATGTCAAGGGCACTTTCAAAACCGTCGGTTTTGGATTTAAAAATTACCGATTCTAGTCATAAAAATTTCAAATGATATTGAACAACTTTTCAATGGCTCTAAAATAGTTTTGAAATTGTTGGTTTTGATTTGTTTCGGTTTAGATTTCATGTCAATTTGGAATCGAAAATTAGATAATTTTTTTAAATCTCTTTTTTAATTCATAGCTTCAATAAATAATAAAATAATAATAATAATAATATTGAAAAGACTAAACTAATTTAATAAAAAGTTTTAAATTTTATTTCCAAAATTACAGTAAAATAAAAGGAAAAATTAGGAGTTTCTTTGAAAATATTTTTTTACTGTTTAAAATGGAAACGGTTGGCTTCGATTGCCATTTGAAATTAGTCATTGCTGATCATGGTTCGATATCGATTTTAATCGATTTGGTTTCAGTTTAAAATCAAAGCGTGATCATACCTATTCATCTTTTTAATTTGTAACCTTATTAAAGAACACTAAATTTCTTACTGAAATAATAGATAAACATGACAATCAAATACAAAAAATCAACCTATAATTGTAAAGTATTAAATTTTTTAGAAAAATAATGGATAAATGTTGAAATTAAATATAGAAAAATCAACATGTAAGTGACAATTCTAAATAAAAGAATCAACTACAGAAATTAATTGGCTACGAATGTACCATAAGCAGCATGTTACCTCTATATGTAGCAAATTATACATTAAATAGTAACACTTTCTTCTCAGAGGGTACAAAGCGATAACAAATTTAAGACTCCATTTATTTCCAAGCTACAACTTATTTTTGAAAGTGTTTTTCATATTTCATTTTCTATTGTTTGATTAAAATATTGAAAATTAGTTAAAACTATTAAAAATTATGATTTAAATAGCAAAACAAAAACAAAATAAAATTAAGACAACAAGTTTTTAAGGTGTCGTTTATAGTGAACAAAAAAACTATTTCCAGCAAAATTCAAAAAAAATCTCAATAACCAAATAAAATAAAATTTATTTAACAAAATAAATAAACATTATGGTGATTTTTTCTCTAAAGAAAGAAAGTATATATATATATATATATATGGTAGCATGATAAGATAAAACTTGTATAATACGATTCTAATCCCTATGTTTGTGGTGGTTTTTTTCTCTAGACAAAATAAGCATATATATAATAATATGGTAAAAAAAATTTTAATAATAGAATTTTAATTCCTATTTAATATTGAATAACACTTAATTTAATATTGATGAAATATAATTTTCTACGATATGTATATTATCAATATCCATTGTTTAAATAGTCTTTTTACTTATTGTGTTCTTTATATTTGTCAAAATTTAATATAAATTTTTTATGTTTGTCCAAATCTTTATAATATTAATATAATTACATATATAATATTTTATTTATCAATATTTAATTAAAGTAATTTTCTTATTACACAATAAACTTGCTAAATTAAAATTCATAATTACAATCTTTTGCAATAATATTTTTTTAATTGTATTTATTAACCAATCGAATTTATATTTAAATGGAAAAACGATTATATTTTGACTCCGTTCACGCAGTAAACCAATAACAACCTAAAAAATTTAAACATTACTTCTAACTTTTTATAATGTACATTCAGAAATATCTCGTTTCAGTAAATATTTATATTTTCATTAATTTATTCGTTAACCTTTTACAATGGACATACTTTTATTTTTTATATGTCTCAAATTAAATTGTTAATTCTCTAATATATCTTTATTTAATTTATACAAACAATATTTTTTTAATATTAATTTTATTTACACTAAATATAATAAATATTTAACAAGTAATTATTAATTTTGAAATAAATAATAATTTGATCATATTACTTTCATAAAATTTGTTATAATTTAAAAAAATTAATTAATTTTTAATTTTTGTAAAAAACTTTAAAAAATATATATTTTGGATCGGATGAAATAGTTTTAAAACAGCGTTAACTTATTAAATTAATATTAAGAAAAGGTAGCGGCATGATCGATCGATCAACTCCTACAAAAGATTATTTTTATTGAAATGGATGAAGATCACACACAGCTCAATGAATGGTGTGATACGAGGGGTTGGATAAGTTTGTATTCGCTGTCACAGAGATGACTCATGCTGGGTGGGGCCCACATTTGGTCGTGCGATGTCGATGTCGATGTCGATGACTATGAGTTGTTTTCTTGCAACTGAAACTGACAACGGAAACAGACTTTTTGTTGAAAATTGAAATGCTCAGATTTCTGTCACTGTCGGTATTACTGTGGAGATAGGCACGAACACACTTATTTCCGCTTTGAACTTACCCATTTTAGTTTAGTTTAAAACGAGAAAATCAGATCGCTTCTAGAAATGATTTCAAAGTTCAATTTTAATCTTTTTTTTTTTTTTTTTATGTGGAAATCATCGATTTTGTTTTTAAAAAATAAAATTATAATAAAAATTTTTTAAGCTGTTTTATAAATGAATTCCGAAAATTACCAATTTTAGTTCACTTTCAATTTAAAACTAAACCGAACAAGTTTTTTACTAAATTCAATGCTCATAAATATATACTACCTCTTTTTTATAATACTTATCAAGTTTGAAATTTTATGTCTCTTAAAAAAATTATTAAATTTATCTAAATTATAATAAATTATTAAGTAAATCATTAAATTTGAATGTATAATTTTTATATGTTATCTATGCAATATAATGATGTGGGCTTTACACATGTTTGGTCCTGTGCATTTTGCTTAGAAATGGAAGTGAGGTGCCCATTCCTTTCAAGGCCTATGCTTTTGGGCATATCCAATTCTTCAAGCAAAATGTTCATTTCACAGTTTTCCCATTTGGATTTGGACTTCACCAATCCATTTTGGGAATACTCTATAGCAAAAAAATTAGACTTCTTTCTATTTTTCTTTATAACCTCTACCCATTTTGGTTTTCTTCTTTACAAAAAATATAAACTCGTTTTAGCATTTTTGTTTTAGGTTTAAATCACCAGATTAGAACTAAATCTTGCTCACACCAAGTCAGTCCATTGAGGGAAAATGCTCACAACGAGTATTTACTTCATTTATGAAGATCGAACCTTCAGCTGTCATCTTTTTAACACTTGCTGGTTCCCTTTGATATTATTATTGCAGTTGTAGGCAGTTAAGAAAATCACTTCTTGAAAAATATATTGATTAAAGCAGTAAAATTTCTTTTCATGCATTTTTCTTATAAACATTTCATATGTTATTTTCTTTTCAAATATCCCCTCCATTCCTCATAATCAAACCAAAAAAAAAAAAAACACTAACATAGAATGTTAGTACAAAATATATTCCAATGCCCTTTAAGCATCTGTGCATGATATGTCAAAAGAAAAATGTATTATTGGTTTTTTTGTCTTTTTCCCCTTCTAATCGATATTTGTAACCGTGTTTCCAAACAATGTCCTATTTCACTCTAGCCCATTTATGAAGCACATCACTTTTTTATTTTATTTTTCAGTGTATATATATATATATATATATATATATGTGTGTGTGTGTGTAGGCACATCATGTGTATTATGTAATGTAGTACCTAAAAATGGTAAAGCACTAACCACGTCTAACATTTTCACACCTACTCTTTACAATCACAACCATTGGAAATTTTTTTTTTTTTTTTTAATTCCCTTGTGGGCTTCTATTATCACTTTAATTTATGAATTTAATACAATTCTCAATCTTGATAAATGGTCAATCTTATAAGGCACTTGGGTATTAAATAATTTAAATTTATAATCTTCACTTATAATTTACTTAATGCATTAAAATAACTTCTTTTTAAATACAAATTTCAAAAAATTATATACAATTTCTCAAATAAATAAGAGTGTATTAAAATTTTCATTTAAATTATTAATTATAAACAAATGTTGCTCAAAAAATCACATTAATTACTGTACAAAAGAAATGAAATATAAGAATAGATAGAGTTAAGTTTAGTAAAAACTAACTAATTTAGTTTGGTTTAAACTGAATTAACCGAATACTTACATCCTTGCATAAAATTTGTGAAATATTTTCTAATTATTCTTATATTAACTTATTAAAATTGATATAAAAATAAACTTTATAACTGTAAATTTATTTTATTTATTAGTCACGTGCATACTGAATTGAAAACATATTTAATTTATTTTATTATTTTTCAATTCATTAGAAAAAAAAAAAAAAGGTAAAGTAGAATCAATGCATATACTAAATATAGTTGTAGTGTGAGAAAATGTGAAAAAATTTCTACAAGAAAAAAGATGGAAGCAATGGAAAATGAAAGGTACTGTAAAATTGCACCAAACGTACCAGAAAAGTTATAATTGCAAATAGGAATAGATGTGGACACAATGCCCGCCTTGCCTTCCTTTAAAGCTCCTTTTCTTAACCAAAACCACGCGCCTATTGCTTTTGTAATTTGTAAATATACTACTACCCCTATTTCACTTGTCCATAGGTTACTTTGTCGTCTCCCGTAGCCTTACTTTGTCCATAGGTTACCATGGTACGACACCATGGGTCTTTATTAAAGAAGGAGAGGAATGTTGAATGGTTCATTTCAATACTTGTTGCCCTCATCCAACATGACCTAATTTGATTAAATGCAGATAATTCATATTAACAGCAGAAAATATGCAATAAATGAAAATAAAAATTCTTAGTTTATGGTTCTGTTCTAATAATTAAAGCCTGATCAATAAAATGAAAATAAATAATACAAAGTAATTTTTTTTATATCACAGGTGTCCTTAGTCCATTAGATAAGAGTAATAAGGAAAACATTCCATGTGAAAATTTCCTCTGTTCAGAGGATAAAATATATTATTATTACTTTTGTAACAAATGAAACAATATACCCGCGGTTAATATACCAATCAATATTTAAATTAAAATTAGTACTTTAATGTGAAATTATTTTATATAATTTATTTATGTATCACTTAAAAGTATTAGTTAAATTAGCTTAAAAGGTTAAAACTTTTAACTAAAAATTAATATATAAGTAATGGCATTTGACTTTGCTCTCAAAATTATTTAATACAACTTATTCACATATCAATTAAAATACACCTAAAAGTAAAAATTACTAATATATAAGTAATGGCATCTGCCTTTATTAAAGGCTGCCCTACAAATCCTATTCTATCGCCTCTGAATTGCAAAAACTCTACATTTTAATGGAATAAAAGTAGTGAGTGGCTGTCAAAGTGTCAGAAATCTCAAGTAAGATCTGTCACAATAAGTTTTTTATTTCTGAATTCTAATATTGTAATTTTGTCTAGTCATTTTCAATTTATTATAGGAAAAGTCAATATGGCAGCTCCACAATATTGCTATAGTTTCTTTTTCTTCCAAAAAAAAAAAAAAAAAAGAAAGAAAAGAAAAGTTATTGGCTTCTAAATAATTTTGTAATTTAAAAAAATTTATTACTCAATTTTCCAATAAATGCTAGTAATGGTTTGATCAACGCATGGCCGGTTCAGTGAACCGACGGTTCGAGATTTTTAAAATTTTGATCCGGAATCGACTCTTAAACCTTCGGTTCCGGTTCCGGCACGGTTCATCACGGTTCCGGCGAACCGATGGTTCAAATTACGGTTCCGATTCGGTTCCGGCATTACGCAAATTTAAAAAATAAAAAATAAAATTTTGATTCCGAATTCATGAATAAATAATAATTTTAAAATGTTTAAATTTTATTAACTAGATGAATTATTATAAATTTTAAAAGAAAAACTTCTATTAACTAACTTAGAACTATTATTACATTAAATTTACAAATTTTGCTAATTTACTAATATAAAAAAACTATAAATGGAATATAAAATTAATGGAATGAGTTCGAAATTATTATTTTCAAATACTAAGAAAATTATTTAAAAAATCAAATGAAGTAAATTTATGAATGGAAAAATTTGAGATCAGAGAAAGAATTTGGAATTGGATGTAAGAAAATAAAAAATAAACAATAGATAATTCCAATATTAAGGAAAATAAAGCAATAGAAAAAATAATGAACTATGGAAATTTGAGAGAATTTTGATTGAGAATAAGAGAAGAGTTAGGATATAATTGATTGTGAAATAAAAAATCATCAACTCATCATATTTATACATGTTTCTCATTTATTAGTTTTCCAAATTGTCCCTTCTAATAGAAAAATAACAGCTATATTTTTGGATAATTTAGTAAATTACAGTAAATAAATAAATAAATGATTAAAAATGAATAAAATTTATTTACCAAAAAATAAATAAATAATACCTATCATATCAAAAACTATCCGTTACACTTTTTTTTTTGTACATTTGAAAGTATTTTTTTATATAAATCAACTATTCATGTATAATTTTTTTATATAAATTAAGTCAAAAAATGTGTATTTTTTTCACAACTTTTTATAACTTATGTACCATTTTACTTCTCTTCATCATAAATCAAATCAACTACAATCAAATCAAGTGATATAAATTTTTTTATAAAAATTTTAAGCTACAATTTTTTGTGCATCCGGTTCAAACCGGACCGAAATCGCCGATTCTAGTTCATATTTTAACATTCGCATGAACCTTAACTGGCCCTTGAACCACCGATTTCAGTTTAAAATTATGAACCGTCGATTTCGGTCCGGTTCTAATTCGTCTACAGTACGGTTCGGTTTCGATTAGAACCGAACCAGTGACCATGCCTAGTTTGATCCAATTCTGAGTAAATCTAAATCTCTTTTCAATAAATTTTGGCTTCGACAGTAAATGCCACGTAATGTTATTTTTAACCTTTTATTATATAGCGTGCAATATTATTCTTCAAATTTTTTTGATTTACTTAAAGATTTGATAATCGAAATGACATGATAATTACACAGTAGAGTAATTTTCTTTTTCGCTTACTAAATTGATGAAAACTCTTAAAATAGAAATTGAGACTATTTAAATTTATTTTAAAATTATATTAAATATATAGATTTTTTATTTTTCAACCAAAGGATAGAATATAAGATTAAAATTTTATATATTTCATATTCCATGAATCTAAACTAATTTCAAAGAATTATAAAACAAAAGAAAGAAAAAGATGGTTTGAGAAAAGTGAAGCAACGCGCTAAAACAGCGAGTAGAAAAAAAGTAACGAACCAAACGGAGCAGTCCCTTTAAGTACACTTTCCCACTGTCCCGTTTTTCTTCTGCTACTGCTTCCATAATAACCAACTCTCTCTGTGTTTCCAAAAGAAAAAGAAAGAAAGAGACGAAATGATGAGCCGTCTTGCACCATTATCAGAAGAACCCATAAACGAAGAAGATGACAAGAGCAACAATTCTTCAAAGAAAGTACAGTCATGGAAGAACTGGCTCAAGACCCATTTCTCTCTTGTCTTCAACAAAAAATCTGACCTCAAGATCCTCTTAAGTGTTCTTGGTTGCCCTCTTTTTCCTGTTTCTGTCCATCCCAAGCTCCCCATTAATGAGGTATGTCTTCTTTCATACATTCTTGCATCTGATAAGGATTTTCTTTTCCAGGAAAATAAGTTCTTTTGTGGGTTTCCTTTGTTACATAAAATGCTTTCCAAAGGAGAAAAATGATTTATAAAAAATGAGAAAAATGATAGTTTGAATGTCTCATTACAAGTTGCAAAAGTAGTATAAAATATGGTTTGCTCATGTTGTGATTAATTATTAATGACTAATTAAAAATTAACTAATTAATTACAATGCTAATAATTATAAATTAGAACTTAAAATATTTTAGTTGTAATTTTAATTTTAAATTTTAAATTTCATATTAGATTTATTAGTTGAAAATTCAAACATGACGGTAATATTTCCAACCACTTACAATCTGTTTTCTATTTATTTATAGCTGTAAGCTACCCAACTAATTGTTTAAAAAAAATTTTTTTAAGGGGAAATTAATTTATTACTACTAAAGCTGCAAAAAGAAAAAAAAAAAGGGTTAAATGTGATATTTTTATTATTTTTTAATTTGGGGGAGTAAATGTAATTTGTGTCTCTGTATTAAGGTGCATAAAAGGCATCAGGTAGGCCATTGATCTCCCACCATTAAAGAATCCCAAAAAGGACTGTGAGTGAGGTACTAAAAACTTTGTAGGTCCAGTAATTTAATATAGCATCTATTACATTTTGTAAGGAAAAAGTAATGTGTTTTATATTATAATTATAGTGTTTTTTTTCCATCTTTGATGAACTTTTTTTATTCAAGGTATTTTTGTCATCTTAACCAATGAAATAAAAATATTTTCCAAATTAATGTATATCTATTCTAAGTTGTTCCTCAAAAAGGTTAGTTTCACTGGGATACTTAAACCTTTTTAATTTGCTTTAATAGCGATTTAACTAATAACGTTTTGATTAATTTTTAAAAGTTAAAATTTAATTCATTAAACGCATGGCTTTTAATATTTTACGAAACACTATCCAAACAGTAAATGTTATTGTTAAATTGCCTGGGTAAAAATCTCGAGATTTTTTATAACTTATTAACTGCTGTAACAAAAATCTAAATATAGATTTTAAAGTTGTCTGGATTGAAATTCTGTGAATAATATTTAAAGAATTTTTAGTATTTCAAATAATGTAAATTAAGAGTAATTTTTTTTCTGGAAATATACTTGAAGTGGTTATAAAATATAGTACCAAAATAAAAGGGTGAAAAAGAAAAAAGTGTACGATTCATTTAAGAGAAGGCACCTAATTTCTTATTAGTAGCATTCAACAATTATTGCTATATGTACAGAACCAACTTAGTGTAATTAATGACTTTCTTTATTAGGTATCCTCCTCAGCTCAATACATTATACAGCACTTCACCGCCGCAACCGGTTGCCGGAAATTGGAAGGGACGGTGAAGAATATGTTTGCTACCGGAAAAGTAGCAATGGCTATGGTGGATGAGCTAGGCGGCTCATCCGGCTTGGCGGCTGGAGCAACCACGGGTGATACACAAAAGGGGTGCTTTGTGATGTGGCAAATGGTCCCTAATAAGTGGCTAATCGAGTTAGTTGTGAGTGGTCATAAAGTTGTAGCCGGTAGTGATGGCAATGTGGCTTGGCGTCATACACCGTGGCTCGCTGCTCACGCTGCTAAAGGCGGCATCCGGCCTCTCCGCCGTGCTCTTCAGGCAAGTCGCACTAAAAATACCACATGAATCTCTACACACTTATATTAATTAAAATTAAAGATTAAATAATCCAAAATAACATTTACTATTTAGATCACATCAGATTGGCTCTATTTGTAATTTTAAATTACTCTAAAAATAATAATTTTAATTCCACTTATTGAAAAGCTTAAGGTTTTAATGTATTATTGATTATTACAATCTTGGAGGATAAAGTGATGTAATAAAGAATTAATTTAGAATTAGCGTGACATAATTAGTTATAATCTCAATTAGAAGAGATTTTATAATTTACTAAAATAAAGTTATTTAATTTATAATTTTTGAACTACATTTAGATCTATACCATATGATTAGTGGACCATAATCACTTGTTAATTGGATCTTTTGCCATTGTATATGTTATTCTTAAATTGTAGAAATTAGTTGGTCTTCCATGTTGATTTTATCTTATGAGAAGGTTACCGTTGGTCTTTCTGTTAATTTTATACATAATTTTACCTGCTAGAAACCATAGATCCAACTAACCCCAAGATGCCGGATCTTGCTTCCTTTCTTCCTACTATTTGAATCAATTAAATCATATTTCTGTCAGTAAAAGAGAATTTAAATTTTATGTAATTTACAAATAATTAAGTATTTGTGTTCTCATCGTAAGGGAGAAGGAGGAATCAAGAAAAATAAGTGATAGCTCCGCAGGCAATATCTACAGGGACTTGATCGAATGGCAAATAATTAATTTACAAATAATTAAGTATTTGTATTTGTGTTTGTGTTTTTCTTACAGGGACTAGATCCAATGGCAATATCAGCAGTATTTTCTCCAGCACAATACATGGGAGAAAAATGTATATCAGGAATTGATTGTTTTGTACTGAAACTATCTGCTGAGCTATCAGATTTAGCTGATAGAAGCGATAGCTCCGCAGAAATGATCAAACATGTACTATTTGGTTACTTCAGCCAGAGAAATGGCTTGTTGGTTTATCTAGAGGACTCATACTTAACAAGAATTCAGTCTCCCGGAACTTATCCGACGTACTGGGAGACCACCATTGCAACGAAAATTGAAGATTACCGGACGGTAGAGGGCGTGATGATCGCCCATGGTGGTCAGTCTAGTGTGATCATAACAAGATTTGGAGATAATTTGAAAGCAGGCCTTTCGATTACTCGGATGGAAGAGACATGGACAATCGATGATTTTGCATTTAATGTTGCAGGTTTGTCTATGGATTGTTTCATTCCTCCTAAAGAAGTACAAAAAGATTGTTCTGAGGAGAAGCTTGATTGGAGATCATGATTATAGTTTTTAGATGGTCGACTTTATACACTCGAGCTAAGTGTTCTATATATATACAAATATAGTTTGTCGATTTCAATCGAGATTAAATCAATTGTACTTATTAGTCTGATCTGACTACAAGTGCATATTTGATTTGGACAAAAACTTCCAATCCGATAAACGGTCGATTATGAATTTGTGTACATAGAGAAATTAAGGCAAATATGTAACATAGTACTTTTGAGTTCTGTTTGGTTTCTTTGCAGAAGACTCGATGTATGAAAATGTATTTGGGTAATGACTATTTTTGGCTTTCTAGCTAGTATCAAATATATGGATTAGGAGATGTAAACTTTTCTCAAAATTTTTAATACATAGAAAGTCCAATTTATCGAAATAACATTCCTTCAAATATCATGTCGTGTTAAAATAGCATCTCGAACTCAGAGATTTCTCTTGTACATGTAAACCGGAGATATTATACTATCTAATTTTATAAGGAACTACTATAGATTAAAGTAACGGTTAAATAAACCGATTTAACCGCAATTTTCAAAAATTGAACAGTTGGTTAGGTTCTTCATGAAACTGTCCGCCGCAGTTTGTATTTGAACTGAAAAAGGTTAAAAAAAGGATTTGAGTTTGACATAAAATTGAAAAGACAAAGAAGAAGAAAGTGCCAAAAGGGAGAACTGCAGCGCAGAATTATAACAATGTCACCCTTGGTCCGTTATAGCCGTTGGTTTTCGCGCTACAGAAACCTGAAATTCGAGAACAAGCAACTTATTACATTCTCCTCCTCAGCCACCAACCCAGAGAATGAGAAATTGCATCGACCTGGACCGCCTCCGATCCGTGTTGATCTTACTGAGTCGGCCGGTCGAGGAGTGTTCGCTACGCGAAGAATTGGCGCTGGAGATCTCATTCACACTGCCAAACCAATCGTGTCTCACCCTTCTTTGTCGACTATTAGCAACGTCTGTTATTTTTGCCTCAACAAGCTCGCTTTAACGGAGTTCAAGGGCCAAAGTGCTGCGTTTTGCAGCCAAGAGTGCAAAGAGAACGCTAAGGTATAATGAGTTGTTTTTATTATATGAGAACAATGGTCTGTTTTTGAGTTTTGCTGAACACCCACCATATGTTTGTCCTTTTGCTTATGAAACGAAGTTAGATTTTTTGAAATAACTCTACTTTGGTTAGCAAATGAACTTGGATTCTCTTCGGCTAAGTGAATATGGATTGTTTTGATTGTTATATACTGGCAATAAATAAGTGGTGTTCACAGTTCACTGGTATAAGTTAAATTCTTATTTTATAGATGCAGCATTTATTTGTTTTATGACTAAACTAGAAAGTGATAGGGGTTCTTCATTGTTGTTTTTCTAAGTTAACGTCTTCCTGCTACGATAATATTATTTGCAATATTGTGTAAAAGTAAGTGAATCACAGCGGTATTGGCACTTGATTGGTGCTTACTACCTAGCGATAAGAAATTTGAAGGTTTTTTCAGTTGCTTGGAAATTTGTCCTTCATGGCTCTTTCATTAATGTCTTGGTTATGCACGTCAGCACCTGGATGGGTTAGAGAGCACATCATAAGGATGTTGGCAGGTCGATTATCTGATGTGTAGCTAAGGGGTTCCCTGAGGCAAAAATAAGATGCCAGTCCTGTTTGCTGGAAAGCGTAATTGCGACAGCAAATATTGTTGGTTAGGCGATTTTTGCCCTAGGTAGGGCAATTCGATCTGCTTCTTAGAACGAACTTCACTTTGATATATGTATTTGCTAAGTAGTCCTGGAGTCACATGTTTATCTTTGTGGAAACTGGCACCTTGTCCAGAAGGGGAAGGATATTGAGAATTTCCAATCAAAACATATTATTCTATGGACAGTCTGGCTAAATACAGAAATTTTCTTGAAGATATGATGATTTTATACGAAGAAATCCATCACGATAGATTTGGATAGACGAGAAATATGTAAGTTCTAAGTCCACGTGGTTCATTGAATGAGTGTGTCAATGATCAAATCGTATATTTTTCATTTTTATCCTAATAAAAACTGTTATATCTCCTTGAGAATATGCTGGTATCGTTAAAACCATAGAGAATCTAGTTTAATTTTAAAAGCTTAAATTATATATGATGATCAGGACTTGTTTTATGATTGCAGATGATAATTGAAATTTGTGATTATATGTCGCGTAAAACATATTAGCATGGACAAGGCTGTATATTGGGCAGTGTGTATGGAGAAGGATTAGTTTTTGTGGCTTGGAAGTGATTTCTTTTCATGCTTATGTGCATACTTGTTAGGTTGGAGCTATTGCTGTGAAATTTTACAGTCTTCAAGTCAATTATAACTCAAAGAACTCTGATATTTTATGAAAATTATCTTTTTCCATCATACATTCTTGGAATGAGTTCCGTTTATTAATTGAAGTTTAAGTCTAATTTTTCATATCTTTTAGGTGTTTTATGATGTAGAGACAAAAGCAGATTGGTTAGCTTTTGATGACTATTGCCGGTATGACAGCATCTGAAAGCCATTTACCACTTCTTGTTTGTAGATGATATGCTTTTTTCATTTTGATTTCTGCCATTGATAAAACTGATATATGATTGATTTGCAGAGTCATTCTCTTCTGCACCGCAGTGCACATGTTATCCGCTATATATAAAATGCATTTAGGAAAACAACTTTATTATTTTTTAAAATTTTTTTATTACAATGTTATGTCTATTTTTATATTTATTCAAAAGAATTTACAGATCACTAAATCTCCAAAGCTTCCATTTATTATTATAGCTGTTCTTTGTATTCAAAGGAAAATGTAACATGTAGTATACATCTTTTGGCATATGGACCTGCAGGATAACCCTTTTGTACATCTTACTTCGCTTCTCTTACTTTACAGGACCCAATGTCTAAAGTATCCACTAATGGCAAAACGGTTGGCTTGTATGGTCATCTCTGGAGCTACATCCGCTGAAGTTCTTGACATACTTCAACCAGCTAGTTTATCTCATGAGAGGACTTTAGAGGTGAGAACCCTACATAAATCTTGTTAATGTGATGTTTGGGATATGCGATTACGGTGTTATTGTTAGAACTCATGAAGCACTGACATTTGTAGTTTAATATTTTTTTTTTTTTCTATAGGCTGCATTATGTGGCCTGAGCTTGAAATTAAATAAGCATGCATTGCCATGTCCTTTTATTTCCCCCTTTTTCTTTGTCACCAATGTGCTTTTTATTTTGGCTTGTTTAGATTTCGTTGTAACTTGGAAATTACAATTCCATAACACGGGAAAAGCCTCCTTGCATTGCAAAAGAGAGAGCTACATAAATTAGATCTGTGCCCAAACTGCAAGATGCCTCATACACTAGGACATTCTTTTGGTTTTGTGTGAAGATTGACCTTTACACCTTTATGCCCATGCATTATTTAAATTGATGTAGGATACAGGTATAAATTCTGATAAAGAGGACTTCCATTGTCATGTTCTGTATTAAGCTAGTACATCTAAACTGGTTGTGACAACTTGATCTTGTACTTTTTTTTTTTGTGGCATCTTCTCTTTCTCAGAATTAAAGTTACGTACATTTTTTAGTGGCATTTTTCAGATGGAAGAGGGCTTTCGTTTGCTGAGAAGTTCCTTTGCTAAGGCAAATATTGAAGATGAAAAGATGGAATGTATCCTCCACGTGACTGATGTTTACATTATATATTTCGGTTTAATAAGCGTTAACTTGGAAGTTTCGATGAAGAAGTTATCTTTAACTATATAAGTCTTAACAAAGCAATGGTACGCTAATGTGCTGGCACGAATTCGAATCAATGTGTTCCGTGTTGAATTGGCTGTAGGATTGTATGAAGATCTCCTGTCATCAGCTGCTGCCTGTGTAGAGGCCGAAGCTGCTGTTGGAAGTGCTGTTTATATGCTTCCTTCCTTTTACAATCATGACTGTGGTAAGCTTCTCCCCTCTGGTTCTGGCCTGCTGTTTCATTGTGGGTTTAGGTTACCTTGTTTCACCTGTAAATCATCAAGCCACTGTCTATAAATTCTGTGGGATAAAAATGGGAACATAACTGTTCATTGTCAACTTGTATCATTTGAGTTTGCATGTTCTTGTATGTTGAGTAGTTTGATCAATGAAAATTGGCATCTCTTTCTTGGATCTTTAACCTCTTCTTCAGCAGAATCTTGAATTCAAATGAGATCATTTACTGGGAAATGATGTTGAAATCAAACAATGCAGAAAAGTATAGTCTGTCCACCTTGCTCAACTCACAATCAATAGGCAAATTGTGGTTGCATTCTCCTCTAGCATCTCTGTGCTCTGCCAGGTGATGCCAGGGTCGAAGAAACTGACTTCATTAATTGTTTACTGCAGATCCTAATACACACATTATATGGATAGATAACACGAATGCAAGATTGAAGGCTCTTCGTGATATTGAGGCAGGTTTGTCGCATGAAATCTAGTTTTCAGATTTTCTTTTTCTTTTTTTTTTTTCCTTTTTTCTTCTACTTGTTATTCTTTTAGGTTGATTTTCTATTAGGGAGCAGCACGATAGGACAGTTATTTGAGGAATTCCCTGATGCCTCTTTTTCATCACCATCACACAGCATCCCTCGTGCAAAAATTTCACAAGACATTTTTTGTTGGTGTCAATATAATTTCGTGCATCTCAAAAACGGAGCTGCATTAAAAAGTGCTTATGCTTACTATATGTCTATGTCTATCATTTGGTTTTTTATATACACATTTTGACAGTTGTTTCTGATATATTCTTATACTGTTCGGCTAAGACTCCATTAGTTCAGGTCCTGGAAAATGAGTTACGAAGACAGCTGGCTGTGACACATGAACTTTGAAACTAAGTCATGAAAACTACAATAATTTTTTGTGGATATTCGGCAAATTTTTTTTTTTTTTTTAATGAATATTGGGCTGATGTATTATTGATGAATTGTTTTGGATATGCAGATGAAGAGCTCCGAATCTGCTATATAGATGCTAGCATGGATCATGATGCTCGACAAACCATCTTGCTTCAGGGTTTTGGTTTTAAGTGCAATTGCCTTCGTTGTTTGTCTGGAGATTAATATTTTTTTTTTCATTTGTATTGAAATATTGATGAGAAACATTTGCTTGTATAGATAAATTTTGAACAATGACAGAGTCTGTTGCCTGCTTGTTTTTTTATTGTTGCTAATTGCTCTATCTATAAATGTAGTTGGTGTTTAAGATTTTACCTATTCACATTGAAGTAGCTTTGAACTTTTGAAAGTAAAACTAAAAACCATATGCTTTTGGTTATTTGACCTCAGTAATAGTGTAGGGTGAAAATTTGTATTGGAGTTTTATACTTGTGTTATGTAAATAAAATTTCAGCCAGATACCACAATCACATGCCATACTTAATTGATGAGTAAAAAATTGCAACTACATGAGCTTGTATAATATATATATTGGAACAAACAATTTCAATTAGGGAGGCCTTATAACTTAAAACCCTATTAATTAAGCCCATTTTTCCATTGCCACCAACCACTTTAGCACCCTCTTTTTTACACTTAATTTTCTTTTGAACATGATAATATGCACAAGTAAGAGTCTCTAGACAAGAATTACTAATCAAATCGAAGATATAAAGAGAACTCCCGCCATCTTAGCCCTAAAAATGTGAAGAGGGTGGCAGAAAGAGGGTTCTTATAGAAAAAATCTCCCCCATAACAAAATAGATTTAAAGAAAAAAAAAAAAGAATATATATACCTAACCCTTTTCTCCTTTTCCCTTAAAACCAAACCAAACCCAACTCTTGTCTTATCTTATAGAGCTTAGTTAGTTTACTTGCTTTTATTTCCTTGTTTAGATAGTAATTAGCTAAGATTTCACTCCAACTAATTTTTTTTTAACTTCAAAAAACCAAAAAAATTAGTTTGTTAACTTTCTTTTTTTTCCATCTCTAATTCTCTTGCAGTGATGGGGTCTAATTTGTTCCTCAAATCTCCATCACTTGCTTTCATTTCTAATAATAATAAGTGTGAGTGGTGCTTTTTGAGGAGGAAGAAGTTTAATAGTATTGTATATTGCCAAGGAGGTGGTGGTGGTGGTGGAAAGGCAATAATAAGGTCTAGTGGGATTTCTTCAGTTTTAACAGAAAGATCATTATCATCAACAACTTTAGTTGGTGATCAAGATCATACTGCATCAAGCTTGGTTTTGTCCCCAAATGGCAATAATTCTAATACCATCAAAGATTTTGAGCCTTTTAGTGGAACAACTAGCTCTTCTTTAATGGAGGTTCAAGATGGTATTGGCATTGTCAAATTTCTTGGAGGGAAAGGTTTTTTCATCACTGGTGCAACTGGGTTTCTTGCAAAAGGTTTGTTTTTTTCATTAGGATTTGAGAAGTAGCCTTTTACTTGCATATTGTTTTGTTGGGATTTTATCTAGCTTTGATGAAAAATTAATATGCAGTTCTTATTGAGAAGATTTTACGGACCGCGCCTGATGTGGGGAAGATATATGTTTTGATCAAGGCAAAGAACATGGAAGCTGCAATGGCAAGATTAAAAAGTGAAGTATGTTACATAGTTTTCCATTTTTAATCTTAGAAGTTTAGTTTCTGGTTTTTTTGAATCAATATTATAATTATGGCCATACTTAGATAATAGATGCAGAGCTATTCAAGTGTCTTCAACAAACTTATGGGAAGTCCTACCAAGCTTTCATGTTGAGCAAATTAGTCCCAGTTGTGGGAGATGTATGTGAATCTAATCTTGGGTTGGATGAAGATTTAGCCAACTTGATTGCCAATGAAGTTGATGTTATTGTTAATTCTGCAGCTAATACAACTTTTGATGAAAGGTTTTGTTCATCTCTTTTACATCCACTATATATTTTTACTTTTGGTAATCTTATGCATTATATTTGAGGGCAGGTCTATTTGGTGAAATGAAAAAATTGCTCTTTTGCTACCAAAAAGTCACGAGTTTAAATCAAGAAAATGCAAGAAAAGTATTGCATATACTATATTACCTTTCCTAATTATCAAAAAAGAGAGTCTTAACCAAGATAGCTTGGTCTAGTGGTTGAAGTGCACTAGATCATATCTTGATGATCTTAGGATCGAATCGTGGAGTCAGCATCTTAGAGAGTGCTTTTAAGCCTGAAAGAGATTAGTCTCTCATCTAACTGTTAAACGGGAGGTGGAAAAACACCCTTGGTAGTAAAAAAAAAAAAAAGAGTTTTATGCACTGGAATGCAATTTGTGCCAAGTATATAATTTTGAGAATATGATGTCTTGCAGGTATGATGTTGCTATTGACATTAACACTAGAGGACCTTGCCACCTTATGAGCTTTGCAAAGAAGTGCCAAAAGCTTAAGCTATTCTTGCAAGTATCAACAGGTAAGAAATCTTTACAAATAGGTGAATAGTGATTCTTGATTCTTTAATAATTTTTGGAGGAAATCAAATTTCTGTTGCTAATTGATAGAAATTAGTTAGAAATGCAGAAATTAGAGTTTCAAATTTATATGAAAATTGAGTTTCTGTTATTTTTTACTGCAGCTTATGTTAATGGACAAAGACAAGGAAGAATAATGGAAAAGCCATTCTGTATTGGGGATTGCATAGCTAAGGAAAATTTCATAGCTGAAACCAATTCAAGATTTCTACCTATTCTAGATGTGGAAAATGAAATGCTTTTGGCCCTGAATTCCAAAGAAGCTTTTCAAGAAAATGAAGTGGCTCAAAAGATGAAAGAACTGGGTTTGGAAAGGTGATTAGGCTTATCCTTTATCTTCTTGATTTCTATAAATTGAATGAATATATAGTAACTTAAAGCAATGATAGTGACTTCTGAACAGGGCAAGAAAATATGGATGGCAAGATACCTATGTCTTCACAAAAGCCATGGGAGAAATGATGGTTGACAGCTTGAGAGGAGATATTCCTGTTGTCATCATAAGACCTAGTGTTATTGAAAGCACTTTCAGAGAGCCATTCCCAGGATGGATGGAAGGAAATAGGTAATCTTTTCCACTCAACCTTTACTTGCATTTTTGAAATATTGCCATGACATTCAGGGACGGACGCAAGTTAGGTGGTGGGAGGGGTCTTGGCCCTGGCAATTATTTTTTGAAAATTTTCATTCTTATATTCTGTCCTCTTCAAAATAGATTAGTTTTATTTTATGACTATTTATATCCCCAAGTTTTGAATCCCGCGTCCGGGCCTGTTGACATTGTAATATTTCAGGATGATGGATCCAATTATATTGTACTATGGAAAAGGGCAGTTGACTGGATTTCTAGTGGATCCAAATGGAGTACTTGATGTAGTAAGTGATACTAATAGTATTATTCCTCACACACAATTTTTTTTTGGGAAAGAAGCAAGAAACGATCCAATTTAAAATGAATCTATTTTCACTTTTTTTTTGTTTGAAGGTCCCAGCAGATATGGTAGTCAATGCAACCCTAGCAGCAGTAGCAAAACATGGAATGGTTCAAAAATCAGGAATAAATGTGTATCAAATTGCTTCATCTGTTGTAAATCCACTGGCTTTTAAAGACTTGGCTAAGTTGCTCTATGAACACTACAATTCATCGCCTTACATGGATTCCAAAGGCAGACCAATCAGTGTTCCTTCAATGAAGCTCTTCAATTGTAAGGAAGATTTCTCTGATCATCTTTGGAGAGATGTGGTTCAGAGAAATGGGTTGACAGAAATTGCCTCATTTGACAAGAAAATGTCCCTAAAACATGAATTTATATGCAAAAGATCAATGGAACAAGCAAAGCATTTGGCTAATATATATGAACCATACACTTTCTATGGTGGAAGGTAAGCAACTTTATAATTTCTTACATTGAAAGGGTTTAAAAAATTTATCATGCGGATAAAATTTATACACATCACTCATAAAATGGGATCTACACGTATGTTTTATATGGGCTGAACCCGATAAAGAAGTGATATTTTAGTCTATACGAGAATTACTCAAATTCATTTCTTTTAACTCAAAATTTAAAAATTTGCAGGTTTGACAACAGTAATACTCAAAGATTGATGGAGAGCATGTGTGAAAATGAGAAGAAGAAATTTGGATTTGATGTGGGAAGCATAGATTGGAGAGACTATATAACAAATGTTCATATTCCTGGTCTAAGGAGGCATGTTATGAAGGGGAGAGGGATGTGTAGCTGAATGATATATATATATCTAACTTGTTCGAGTCCTATAACTAATTGTAATAAGACAGTTTTTTTTTTTACTTGTTTTTCTTCTTTGGAAATATGAAATACTATCAAGAGAAGCAAAAAAAAAAAAAAAAAGAAGTCTTTCCTTTTTTGACTTGGTTTCTAACTTTCTAATTCTATTACCAATGCTTCTTCTATGTTATGTGTAATTCCTATAAAACAAGATTTACTAACTAAAATAATAAACTTTACTTGCATAAACTTATTGAACAATTATTTTGACTGAAATCATAATCAATTTTCAAAAGATTTTGTAGGTTATTATTAATAATATAAATATATTTTTTAATAATATAAATAGATTACTTAATGTATGGATTTCAATAATGGAACAATTGTTGTTTTATATTACTTAACGAGCTTTTTTGGAATTAATCTATTTTTGAGGAGAATAGAATATAAGAATGAAACAATATTTAGTTTCCAAATACAAAAAAAAAACTTGTTAGGGGCTAGGGCCAGGGCCCCTTGCACCTAAAATAGATCACTTAACAAGCTTTTCGGCTCGATCCGTTTTGGGCCGAGTCCGTATAGGCCCAACAACCCGTTTTGACAATGTTATTTTTTACATATATAATTTAATGCAAAAATCACTAACTTATGATGGAAAGTTACTTAGAGCATAAATCAGAGCCCTCCAACTAAGGCATCCCATATTTAATATTGGTGAATATCCGTTTTTTTAAACTATTATTTTATTTGTCAATAAATATAAATCATTTAAAATAATTTTTTTATTCACAATATGGTAAGTCGTTTTTAGAATATCAATGATTAATAAATGCTATTTTCTAATTTTATTTTTATTTATATTAAATGTAATAGTTATCTTTATAATTTTCTAAAGAGTAATTTAATTAAATTAATAAATATTTTATTATAATTTAGAAAAATTAAGTTGTTTTTTTTATCACTCTATCACAACTTTAAACTACTTCCACATGTAGAGAAAGAGAGTATCTAATACTTTCTCCCACCAAACAAACACGTGGATAACCAATTAGCCGTAGAATCTTAAAGAAAACAAAGAAGTAACACGTGGACCATTGACAGGTTCGGGCGAGCCCATAGTCGTTGGACAAGTTTGGTACTGCGGGACCCAACCCAATTACTCTATAATTGGTGGGACCCATTAGCTCCTAAATTTTACTTTTTTTTTCTTTTATCTTATTTTATAAATATAAATTATAATTAAAAAAAAAAAAAGGAAAAAAGGGGACATTTGACTTTTGACCTTCGTCAAATTTGGAAGGCCTCCAACTACAAGGAGACTAATTAGAAAGTAAGTTCCATCCTATGAAAGAAAGATGAGATTATGAAAGTCAAGTTAGGGTCATGAATGCAATTTCATGTTTAACTTGTTCTACTAAATCAAACAACTTTGAATTAATTTTTTACCTATCTCAGTTGGCAACACAGACTGAGCATATAAAAAGAGCTCTCGAGTTTGAAATACCGGTAATTTATACAAAAAGAAAAACTACGAACCCTACTATTTTTTCTTGTTTGGGGTCCTTCTCTGTGATTTCTTATTTTTATAAATTAATATAATATCACTCTCCTATTTTTTCTTTAACTACTACGGGTATTCCAATATTCTTTAAATATGAGACTATTTTTATTTTAAAATTCGTAAAATATCTTCCTATTTTGTAAGAATATATGCTATTTTGTTAGTACTTAAATAATTAAATGTTATCTTACAATATAAAAAAAAAAATTAAAACTTTGATTTTTTTTTTTTTAAGTTTTGATGTACTAAAAGCCATAGGTGTGGTTAAACTCTAGATTTTCAAATCCTGTCTAGTTTTTGAAGTGGTAAATTCAAATAGTTATGTATTAGGTTTAACCAGAATTGAAGTCGAATTCAATTGGAAATTTGAATTAATTTTAAATATTATATCAATATATAAATAATTTTTTAAATAATAAAATTGAATTATTAAAATATAATTCAATTAAATGCGTATACAATAATTTTTCTTCAAGTAATTAAATATATAATTTTACAGAACATAAAATTAAAGATAATAATGAAATAAATATTTATTTAAGAATTTGAACAGAATAATGATTTAAATGATATTAGTAAAAATTAAAGAATAATTTAAATGAAGTTAAGAAATTTAAATGATATTAGCAAAAAATAAAGAAATTTGAGTTTTACAACTTTTAAAAAGTAAATTTTTCCAATTTAAAATTATAAATCCATCTTTTCATAATTTGCTGTTAAAAGAGAAAAATTAAAATAAAATGACCACTTTAATATATTTTCAAGATTTGTTTAAAACACTGAAAATTGAAGAAACAAAATTTGGATTCTCATATATTCACGTAAGATTTAAGATGCAACAAAGGCGGTAGAAAATAATGAATTGCATCATAGAAAATACAGTCAAATAAGAGCGCACAAAGCTAGCTCCCTCAATTATTATTATTATTATTATTATTAATGAATAAATTGACAACTACGATTTATGATAAGAAATTTCTGTCATTCTAAACTTTACATTGGACGTATTGTGTTCTTAAAGTTATGATTTTGGTAATATTGTATACGTATTCATACCTGATATGATAATTTTTTCATATTTTAGTTTTTAATATGCAAAATATTGATTTGATGTGTGGTTACTGTAATTTTTTGATATAATTTTTACATTTTTTAAGTACCTAATAAGTGTTGAATTGATTTAATTATAAATTGAAATATTTTAATAAAAAGTTTACTCCGTTGATGTGTCTAATAAGTGCAATTTTATAAATTAAATTATTTAATAGATCAATATAAAAGTTGAGAGTGCCATAATATTTTTTATATAAAGTATATGAATTTTGTCATTGTTAAAAGGATACTCTTGGATTAGATCATGGTCGGGAATCTTAGGAAACCCTTTTCGTATTGATTTGGAGCATTTAAAATTATTTTTTAAGTAATTTAGCAAGTGATTTTAAGTAGGAATGAGTATTTAGTTCAACTGAATTGAACCGAACCGTCTCTAATTAAAAAAAAAAAAAAGTTAAACATAAAGAGAGTGTTGGTTTTGGTAATTCACTTTTAATTTTTGACTCAAAATATATTTTTAATTCACAAGTAAATTTAAAACTAGTTAAAGTATTTTTGATAACACGGCTTAAAAATTACTTTTAAGTAGTTTATGTGTTTTGTTAATAAGTATTTATATGTAATTTAATTCATAACAATTACTAAAAGGGGTAATAATAGTATTTTGAGAACTTATTATGTTAATCATACTTTTTACTGGGTCAAACAGTAATTTTAAAATGAGTAGGTGACTTACTTATGACTTATAATTTATTTTAAGTAGATTTTTAAGTTATATTTCAAACCAAACATCGTTCCACTTGAAATATTTTACTTATTTATGGATTTAAAAGCTTTAATAGAAATTAAACCAAATCGAACCGAAATAATTTAATTCCCTTGATGTAAAAAGCAAACAAAACCAAAATACTCTTATAAGACTATTGATTGCTATTTAGATCGGGAGGAGATGAAATTTATATTGAATTGAATACTCGAAGTTGATAGGAGATTACAGGAGATGAAATAGAGGCTTTGATCTACCGTTGGATTCTTCTTAAGACGACAACATTTCTTTTATTTTCATTTGTGCAAAATAGAAAGTTCTATATGATTGAGTTAAATCGAGTTAAGAGTGAGCTACAGATGAATATATTTTTATTTTGCATTTTAATTTCTAATTTTAATTTGCATTTTGTGGTCTAATATCACAAAAGATCATGATTAGTGTGAAATTGATATAAAATCGAAAATAGAGTAAAATCGTAATAGAAGTGAAAGTTTAGAGTGAAACAATCCAATTAGGCCATTGTTCAAGAGCCAAATCAACATTGATTTGATTCAATTATTCGGTTATAAGCAAGTTTACTCATCCCTAATTCTCAAGGCACTTCAATATAAGTTACTCGAATGTTTTTAAATCTGGAGTATTATTTTTTAGAAGTCTTTATCAGCGGATGGGAAAAATGAGCATAATAATATATGTTTGTTTTTCTTCACCGCGTATATTTTGTATTGGTCAGAGTCTGTTCTTTAATGTATAGCTGCCTCTTTCTCCGCCAGCCAAAATCCAACAAAGCCTGCTGGAAGCTGCCTGCCCACTTGCCACAAAAAAAAAAAATCACAAATATCCAAGCCAAAAAAAAAAAAAAAAAAAAAAAATCACAAATAAAAAAACCAGAAAATTGCAATCAAAAAAATCAAAATCAAAACCCATTTGCCTCCTGACTTCTGACCCCGCGAGTCATTGCCAGTAGTTTTTCAAAGTTTCTGTTTTTCTTCCCCCAATTTCTATTGCTAATAGTTTGTCAAAAAATTTTTTTTTTTTCTGAATTTCCATTTATTTCTTTTTTTTTGACTCCTCTGGCTTTTTTTGGAGGGAGATATTAATGGAAAGCATAGCATTGTGGCAAGGGGTGACTCTTTGTGCGATTGCATCATGGATTGTCATATCGTCATGTCTTAATGTGACCTTAAAGATTAGATCTTTCCTGCAACCTTGGGTCACCCATCATGTCATTTGCGGCACTCCTTTCATCCTCCGGATCCAGGTTTTTCAACTAGATTTCCCTCGAATAAACAAAACCCAGATCGTCTTTTGATTGTTTGTTGAAGAATTTATGCTGAATTGTTTAAATTTTATTTTGTTTTTGCTATTTTGCAGAAGCACCAGCATGGATTCTTGGATGCTTTATTTTCTGGGTTGTCCTGTGTTGTTTCTGTTCCCTTTTATACTGCTTTTCTTCCTTTCCTCTTCTGGGTATCATTTCTTTCTCTTTTAGTTTAGTTTAGTTTACTTTTTTTTTTTTTTTTTTTTTTTGAGGTTGTTGATAAATTTATACACCTGAATTTTAATTTAGTGGTTTTTTGGGTAAAACTGTAGAGTGGGCATGGAAAATTGGCTAGGCAAATGACCCTTCTAATTGCATTCTGTGATTATGCAGGGAACTGCATAAAGGTACTCTTGCATTTTTTTTTTTTGGCTTGATCCTTCCATTTTTCCATTTCTGTATTCTTTCATTTGTAAATGAAGGAATAATATGATCAGCTCATCTTTTGTTCCTTACTTTTGTGTTTATGTGTCATAGGATGTGGTATCAGCTCCTAGACCCAATTGTCCTCCTGTCAGGAGAATAACTGCCACAAAAGATGAGGAAGACAATGCTTTGGAATATGGATTACCTTCTTCCCACACACTTAACACAGTTTGTTTATCTGGGTATTGATGTCTCCTCCTTATATTCGTGTTCTACTCTATATTAATTTTCTACTTGTGTTATGAGCAGATTTAGTACACATTGTACTGGTTTGTATTGTAAGATCGAAATTAGTAGTGGTTTGGTTGTTGTTATCAAGTGTACTACAAGAAATTGGGATCAGCGACTATGCTCAATTCTTGCTTATTGGTGCAAAGCTGATTATTTGTACTTTCTTTTATTTTTTTGAGTTTGTGAAAGTCCTAGCAATTAGCACTAGTATATTATCAATATGTTATTTATTTATTGTGTAAAAATACGAATGCCTGTGTCACTGGAACTTTCGGAAACATAGTTTTATGGCAATATTTATATCCTCGCTTAATGGACACTTACCAGGTACCTCTTGCACTACTTCCTATCACATACCCGAAATCAAGATTTCTCTGTTGAGCTTGCTGGATTTGCTATTGCTTGTTTGCTTGTGGGCCTCATTGGTTTGGGTAAGTGTATCTTTGTTTCACAAGGTGCTGCTAGCTTTATCAGTTTTCTTTGGGGATTTCAAATGAAATTAGTTTTTGCTTGACAGGAAGAGTGTACCTTGGGATGCACAGTTTGGTTGATATTATAGGTGGTTTTTTCACTGGGTTGGCAATCCTCGCCTTTTGGCTTACTGTCCATGATTATGTTGACGAATTTATTGTCTCGGGACAAAATGGTATGTAGAGTTCTGTTTTAATTATCTCATGTTTTATATTTTTAATTAGTAAATTCCAAAAGCTTTCTTTGGACTGCCAAATTGTCCTCAAGCCTCTTGAGTAGTTTTTATGGAATGCTCTATCGCTTTTGAGTTTGAGTGAGGCAAGAAATAGAAGCATAGATAATTGCATTGGATTCTTTTGCCTTTTTCTTCAATTATCCTTCGGTGTAAACTTCAAAAAAGAAAAAATCTTATTAACTCCAAAAGTTCTTGATCGAGGCATGAAAATAGGACAAATAGGATGAATCCTGGCACAAGGCAACTTACTTGTGCGGTGAAAATTGATGAAAGCCTTATGCAGACCCTACGAATGTAGAACGAGTTAATTAATGTCGGCCTGGGAGTCAAAGACCACTATCAAATTTTCCTAGCAAGCTTCAGTTGATGGTCTCAAATGTCTATTCCTCTAAAGAGGAGAAATGTGCCTCTGTATCTAAGCATTCCACATTTCTGACTCCTATGGTAGGATGCTAGGGCTCTATTTAGCCACGTGATGCCAAGTGGCAAGTAGATTGGGAGTAGATTTCTGGTCTTTCTACTTAATTGGCGCAATAAAGATTAAAGAAAATTCTTGGGAACTTGAGGTTGCAAAGTCCTCAAGCACTTGAAAATTCTTTGTTGGAACCTCACATCAATCAAAGAATGATAACATTTGAATGGGATTCGAGTTGCTAGAATGGGCTTGTGTTTTAACACTAGCTATTACTTTAACGGAAGGTGGATTCCAGTTTTGTTTTTAATGTCTTGAAATGTCATACAAATTTAAGATTCAGAATATGAAAATTTTGCTTTATTCTGACTTCTGCATACGCTATTTTGCTTACAGTTACGACCTTCTGGGCTGCCCTAAGCTTCTTGTTGCTTTTTGCTTATCCAACTCCTGAGCTCCCTACTCCAAGCTTTGAGTACCATACGGCTTTCAATGGTGTTGCATTTGGAATAGTAAGCAACTACTATTTAAAACTTGATTTTCATTCTGACTTATCTTTTTTAGTTTTCAATTACCAAAAGTGTTATTATAGGTTATGAAACTGGAATCAAGTTCTAAATTCCATGTGCTGGTAGTGAAATCACGATGTTACTTGTAGAATTCCCTAAAAGACAAAGAAGAGGCATGGGGTATGCTTAGAATAATCTTAAAAGGTACATGAAAAAGAAAAAGAAGAAAATTTTATGAGAGTTGAGATATCACTTGTTCATTGAAGAAGATAATCTTAGCACAGTGAAATCACCAATTTATTACTATTCTTTTGGTAGATTATAAATGAAAAAGAGGGGTATGATAGAATTGGGGTCTACAACACGTGCACAAACACAAAGGAAAGATAAGATGGGAAAGGTGCACTCAATCATGCAGGTGCGCACGCGCGCGCACACACACACTCTGGCACGTCAATATAGCGAGTTATGTGAACTAGTTATCTAAGTTCAGGAAAAGGGTTAAATATTGTAGAATGAGGAGTAGAAGTGCGAGATGTTTGGAAATTTCCTGGTTATTCCTCCCTTGGTACCAATACCATTAGAGCTTGTCTATGCTTCTGAATGAGCAAATTGGTGAGGGGACCATCAGGAACTATTATGATTGAATTTCAAAAACTCATACCTACACTTAGGCATCCTTATCTAACACAGGTACTTTTGATAGAAGTGAAGAGTTGAAATCATTTTGCCATTAAGGATGGGATTTAGAGGGCCTGGGAATCAAATGCCTGGTTTGCCCCTTGGGGAGTGGTAAGGGCATGGTCTTCTAATTTACCATCAAATAATGGTCTTCTAATGTGTGCTTTTGGGCTTGCTGGAACATTTCTGATGAGGTTTCACTTTTTAGTTACAATTTGCTCGGACAAAATGATGTTTAATAGATTTTTCTTTTTCATCTAGCATTTTGCAGCCTCACGTTGAAGTTCTTTATGAAATAAGCTTTCAAAACATAAACTAAATTTGCTTTGTTGTTCAGGTGGCTGGGATTCAGCAAACATTCCACCAGTTCCACCATGAATCTGTGCCACGCTTGTTTACACAACTCACTGTCCCTGCCTTTTTTGGAAGAATGCTCGTGGGAATACCGACAATACTCATCGTGAAGTTCTGCAGCAAGGCCCTAGCTAAATGGGTACTTCCTGTGATATCAAACACCTTGGGCATTCCCATAAAATCAACTAGCTATATTCCCATGTTGAATGGATCAATTAGTGTCAAAAAATCGGACGAGATTAAGCAATCGGGATATATCAGAAAGTTATTCTTCTTCTCCCATCAGGACTCATTTGATGTTGATACAGGTATTAGATTCCTCCAATATGCTGGCCTTGCTTGGTCTGTGGTAGATCTTGTTCCTTCTCTATTCTCTCATTTGAGGTTGTAGTGATCCTGTTTTGTATATATATTGATATCTAGGGTGTTTTTCGTTTCTTTTCTTTTTTTTTTTTTTTTTTTTTTTTTTTTTTTCTTTTTCTAATTGGGTGAGGGGGAGTTAGCCATTGGTAAGTAATTAGGATGGTTTTATCAAGTTCCAATTGGAATTTTTTTTTTCTACGCTTTAATTTTGTAAATCAAATTTTGTCCACGGACAAAACGAATCAATTGTTCATGTATTTAATGGAAGTTATGCTTAGAAGCACATAAATGTACTTTAGAGTCTCTGCAAGCGCATGAAAAAAATATAGTTAACGGAACGTGTAGTTGCAGGTGAAACTAGCATTAGAATTTTGAGGTGAGTTATGCAAGGATGTTAAGAACATGAACATCTCAATTGGTGTCCAAAGTAAATATTGGCACTTACTATTTTGTCTTAATCTTTTAAACCCTAAAACAGAATAGCTACTCCATAATACTTTCTTCACTTTTTATGTAATAGATTGTTATAAATTTAAAATCAGAACTTAAAGATTATAAATTTGTTATTTTATAAATTTGAATCAAAGTACCTCTAGACTTTCTGTCTCAAAACTCTCCGCTCTAGGGTCATTTCGCCCTCTTCCTCAAAGACAGGTTTATGGATATGCTCTTGTTAAAGGAGGTTTACGCAACAATATCTCATGAGGGTAGATACTAGATAGATACGAGAAATGAGAGATGGTATTTCCAATGCTTAAAGATGGGTGTGGTTTGGCTTTGACAATGCCATATTTTTCATAATTAGAGGGGAAAAATATGATTTTATCTATCTATTTTACTATAATATATAACATTACCCCTGTATTTTTAAAAATATATAGTTTTGTCCTTATCTTTTGCTTATAAAAAATTGATAGAATGATATAACAGTGAAATGCAAGCAAAAATAGGGACAGAACTATGCATTTCTAAAAATGCAAGGGCAAAGTCATATTTCCATAGAATACAAGGATAAAAATGTAATTTTCTTTTATAATATATCTTGCTCATATTTTTGTTGTACTAACTGGACTACATCTTTTTTCTTGCCCTATGTTAGGAAGTAATATAATATTTCGTTCAAAGAAAAGAAAAATCGAAGTTAGTAATCATCATTCCACAAAAATAAGAATTTTATTCTCTTCCTATTTCAAGCAATTTCGTGCACCAAATAGTTACTATATTTCCTCATTCCATGCAAAAAAAAAAAAAAAAAAAAAAAGAAAAAAAAAAAAAAGAAGAAGAAGAAGCAGCAGCTTTGGACCTTAGCTCTAATTGGAGAGCTTGTGTTACCTTGTAATTTTGTTAGTTCATTTTGCCTCAAAGAAATATCTGTCTGCACATTGGAGATAGCAAAGAAACTCACGGTATTGGAAAACAATTATCAGGGATTTTCTTCACACCTGCAATATCACTCTATAAAACTCTTTCTTGGCTATTTCGGAATTTGCATTTGGCTACTTTATGTGAAAATATACAGTTAAAATACTGCAAAAGACTAATAAATAACTGTTGAAGAGAGAGAGAGAGTAATATATTTTTTCAAACAACTCTTGCTCACAATTACAAGATAAAAAGAAAAGCAAAAGCATCTACTTAACATCTAATCCACTTGTCTCCAGAAGGATGCGACATTAGTTGAACGTGGAAATAAAACAAGAGTATTCACAATTCTGCTAGGAAGATAATATCTATTGCTGATGATCTGCCATTAGCTTTAGCAAATTGTGGAGAATATTAAGCATCATTTCAAATATAAACATAAGAAAAAGATAAAAAAAAACAAAACCTGCCCTATCATACATGCTTTTCAGTTTATATATCCACCAGAAGCATGCAAAGAAAGTTCTATAGATGAACTCAGTAGATATATATTTCTTGATATCAGGATTGAGAGGCAGCACCAGGAGCAGGGACAGCGGCACAGTAGAAGGCTCATTCATAGGAAGTAATCAGGAGTTCTACGGGTAACATCAGGCTCCCCCCTCCTAGGAGCTGGCTCAAACTGCAAAGCATCGAAGATTCACCCTAAGAATTCTCACCACACTAAAGCATTAACATTGACAAGCAAAATAAATTTGGAACAGGGGGAGATAGACTGACCTGAATGAAAGTGTGACCTTTGCAGTCATCGACTTCCAATATAGAAGCCATGTTTCCACAGCGATAACAATAATTAGGCGCACTAAATATGGTAACCACCTTTTGTTCCTGCCCCAAGAAAACAATGTAATATCTTAAAACCTAACTTGTTGTCTAGAATGCAAAACTAGATTAATAGAAATATATTCATGAATTATGAAAATGATAATTACATGAGCCCAATTAAATCCATCCATTACAAGCTGATGTGCTCTAGCAATCAACTTCAAGTTGTTTGAATGATTAAATTGCTCAGATATATCCTATACAAAGCAATAAAAATTACGTTAGGAAATTTCAGCATATTAAGGTAACCATCACAACTTGAGAGAGAATAAAAGAGAATGGAACAAGGAGTAAAATAGAGAGAGAAGAATAGTCTTTGTAATAAAGAAAGGAGTTACCTGTCCAAAAGTATATCCAGCACCACGAGGTGATATACCCCAACCACATCGGTCATCTGGGTCAGACCATAAAAGATCGCACATTGCTCCTTCATGAGGAACCTCCTGGACACGATCAAAATTTCTTATGTTGTCGAGGGTTTCTATTGACGGTGACAATCCACCATGTAGACAAAATATTTCTGACTCTACCTGCACAGAATATAATTTGATTTCAGAAATATGCATCATTTATCCCAGATCATTTTGTGACCAAGCTTTGTTACAAAATAAATAAAGCAGAAAATTTCACCCCAAGAATGTCACACCTATTGGAGAGGTTTTCTGTCTATTTACAGGAAGAATTAAAATTTTTTTCCCAAGAAGCACACTCATAATCATTAGGTAAACTCATTATTCTTTGCATATGGCATTTGTGCTTTAGAGCGAATTAAGCAATTGGAATAGTCAGATCATCATAGAAAAACCAAAGACAATAATGATTGTCATAATGACATGATATTCAGTAACTAACATAAACAGGAAGTACATCATAGAACAATGATAATGGTGAATGAATAATACCCAACAGCATTAGCTAAAGCAATCTCTTTAATCTTGTATCTTAGAAATAAAATAAGCAGGTAAATCATTCTATAGTTTTCTCCACATCCAAATTTCTGTTATTTGCAAATTTGTAATCATTAACAAACAGCACAGCTATAATGAGTCTTACTAACCAATGCAGTCAATGGAAAATAGTCAAAAAGGTCTGTGAAGGTCTTCCAAACATTAGCATTGCCATACCTGTAATAGAATCATATAAAAAAAAATAGCATCAAACGTTTGCAAGAGAAGGCAAGAATGTTTTACAACTCCAAGCAAGCATATCAAATCATCCAACTCCTCCACAAGGGCATGCTTCTTGTCATTGAGGCCATATGAACAAATTCCACTTCCAACTGCCAACACACTTGGCCTCCATTAGTGTTAATACAATTTGAAGTCCACCAAAAGGTTTGGTCAATTATGTTCCATCCTAGAAAATACGTAGTAACACATAAAAAATAACAGCACATCACATGCAAAAGTATGCAGAAGGGGCATCCTCCATAATCTAAAAGAAACTCTAAAATGCAGTGCACATGGTCATTCATTTTTGCATATTTTTACCACATAATCAAGATATGAGGACTTAAACATTAAAACTAGCTAGGACCTAGCTCCAGAAAAGAGTTTACAAATGAATCATGCATCTCATTGCATTTCCTCATTCCAATAAAAGAATTCACAGTTCTGTGAATTCTTTCAGTGTCACAGAAACTTAGTCTTTCCAAAATCAATAGAATATGTCAATTAATTTCGACATTTGAAATATAAATACTAATTATTTTTAATGAGAAGTCCTTTTTCTCTTTTTAAGTCACTGCTGATTTCTACAATCTGGATCAATGACAAAGTCCAGTTAGGATGACCAACTTGAAACCAATAAGTTCCACAGTTAAGATTACCTATTAGAAAGTCTTCCTCACAATAAGGTAAACATATAAAAGGGAGAAAGAGAGGGGGGGTGGGGGTTGGGGGGTGGGGGAGGAAGATAAACACATGCAAGAAACACTTACATTCAAACAGATATTAGAAAGTTCATATGAGAGAGAAAAGAGTCTGCAACTCAACCCTAAAAACTTTTATGCTTGCTAATAAACTGAAAAGGCAGACAAAGTAATATAAATAGAACAGAAACAAGGGAACATGAATACATATAACATGCGTATGTGTGCATGCACTCTTATCATTCCAGTACATTATCACTACTAGAACATGGTAATAACAACGAATAAAAGCTGTGTACACTATACTCACTTTCGTAGACATTCATCATAAAACCCATAAACCTGAGTAATCTGCCAGAAGGAAAAACAAAAATGAAGCAATAAGTAGATTTGATAAATTCAACTATCCAAAATAAATATGGTGTCAAATTATAAAGGATCCATACTGAAGAAATTAAAACAGCTAAACAGTCAATCACAGGTTGAGTTATGCTCTTCATTTTGCAAGCATTACTGCACCCATTCAATTAAAATATGGGAACTCAATAACAGAGAATATGAATGAAATACCTGGCGACTTTCATGATTTCCTCTAAGAATGGTTATTCGCTGTGGATAACACACTTTCAGAGCCACTAAGAGCTGGACTAAGGAAATAAATCAGTATTATAGTGTGAAAAGAAAATGCTTCAGACATTTGCTGAGCTTTGAAAAAGCCAAAAGCCAAAATCCAAAATCAAAAATCCATAATTAGCTAGCACAATAAGCAGCAAGTCAAAAATGAGGATCAATGTCTGAGCATGTGCATTTCAACATCTATAATAACTATACTAAATATCTAAGGCTGGTTGAATTTCAAAGATTGCTACTAAAAGAGATGCCAAGCCATCATATGAGATCGTCCTTTGTACCAGATTTCAAATGTTTCAACAATGGCAATATATTCGTACCACCAACAAAAATTGCAAATTTTAATCCACATGCTTCATCTACTACTACAGGGTCAAAATCCAGATTAATGTGTCACATTCATCTTACATCAAAAGCTAGACATGAAAGCAATTGAGGCAACATGAATACAGTGTGATTAATTATTTGGGCCACAAACTTAATCACAAATATGACCAATCTATTAAACAAGATAACAGTGCACCTATTTTGCACCTGTATAAAGGTCAAAACGGAACCCACTAGGGGAAAGTTAAGAGAAGAGAGATTGATATAGTCTGCACATGTTCATTATAGAAAATGAGTGTGTTGTACAGAAAGCTGAGCTTATTGAAGTTGCAAAAGAAAAGAAAGCAAGGCATACACCTTAGATGACATGAGAACAACTACTGAAAAAGGGATTTTGCAACTCTAGTATTTTCTAAAGAGGTGGCATTAAACCATGTGGACATCAGCTCATAACCATATTAGCCGATGCACAAAACTGCATCAATAGAATATTATAGGTCAAACTACTAGACAGCACAGCCATCTGATTCCAAAATTGTGTAAAAGCTGCCAATAAAGCAAACACCAAACTGTGATTAATATTAGGTACAGCCAGTTTGCAGGTCATGTATAATATTGCCACCCCTACGTACTTCATATTATGGTGAAGAATTAAAATAAATAAATAAATAACATCAATAACAGCAGATCAAAATATAAACAAAGCACCTCGTGCATTGTTGCTAATTTGTGCTTCTTTCTACTGGCATGTGCAGAAGTGTTAATTAGCATCCAATGAATAATTGCAAATGACATAAATGAAGATATACATACCGTCACAGTTTCAACAGAATAATAACCACGGTCCACATAATCTCCCATAAACAAGTAATTGGTATCGGGACACTGTCAATAAAATTTTAAGATATGGTTACAGGTCTTGAATCTGAAAGTGATAGAATGAATCCAACAAATGCCTTACCAAAATATCCAATGAGGAAGAGAGGAAAGAAAATACCAAAAAGAATTAAATTTGAAATTTGCATAGGCCATTTTTTCATAAGATAAAATGATAACGAAAGGTAAACACATAAACAAATAATTTAAAACCTAGATGAGTGAAAACAATTTTTTAATGAGGATTCAAGGTGTGCAAGATGCCAAGATAGCATGAACCAAAATGAATAATATGAAATGAACTCTGCTGAAACCATGAATTGGAACTGTTCTATTGACATAATCTTTGATATGGGAAATGACTGTTTGTACTTCTCCAAATGAGACGCACTAAATATCCAAGATAAAATGAACAAAAACAAGTAGTTTCCTAACCAGTGGCAATTTACTTGACTATACCTCAAGAGTACTTCAACCTTCAAAAGCATTGGCAGGTCTCAATAAATTATTTTAGACAATCCCTCAGCTGAAACAGAAGAGTTAAAATACAAAGTGGTGATAGTCAGAACTGATACCTTCCCTCCAATACGAAAAAGTTCTGCAAGATCATGAAACTGCCCATGAATATCGCCACAGATTGTCACAGGGCTTTTCACAGGCTGTGGTAAATTCAAAAAAAAAAAAAAAAAAAAGGAATATTAAAATTTCTTTTAAAGAATTACTACCCGAGTAATATAATGCTTTGAAGTACAGGAAAGATTGAGTACACTTAACAGGCAGCCAAATAAAATTAGAAATAAAGCTGAAATTCTAGAAAGACTGCCAAATTTCACAAGCACCTGCTAACTACTAAAAGTATATTTTCATTTTCGAAATTTAAAATTAATAATGACGCAGGCAGGTTCCTACAGCACCACAACTGGGTTCCATGTTTAAACCAAGAAGGATAACGAGCTGTACCTGAACATTGCTTTCTTGCATTAGTATCTCCTTAGCCTTGTCACATAATGCTCTAACCTGCAGAGCAAAAGAAAATCAAAATGAACAAACTATACAATTCTCGCACAACCCAAAATGAAAACGTTGTTAATAGCAAAAGCAAGTAAACTGAAAATGGAATTAAAAGCTAAATGCTTCACTAATAGCAAAAGCACATATGCATTTGTAAAATGTGTTATTTCTCATAGGATAAAATGGGAATTTAATCACCACACATCCTCTGCAAAATTTGAATATTTTGCGAATCATTTTCCTATTAGGGCTCTTATTTTAGAACCAAATAAAACAAATGGGCATAGATCAACTCAACAATATCATGTAAATACCACAGAATTCATTTCCCAAGCAAAGAAACAAACACAAATCGTCATTAAATTAAGCAATTCAGATCAATTTTCAAAAATTTAATACGTTCTTGGCAACCAAACAAAAATTGCAGATGAACCTGGGTCTCGGAGAGTGGCTTGCACTGCATGAGCTGCGAGATCTGCTCATCGAGATCGGTGACTGAATCTGAAGAAATCGAATTGGCGCCCATCTTGATTGTTCTGTTCTGCTTCGCGGATTAGGGATAGCCCTAACCCTAAAGATTGAACTGATATGGTTCTTTGTGTCTTCTTTTTCAGTTTCTCTCGCAGTTGGCTTTGCGCAGTGAACGAAGATGAAATGAGAGAGCGCGTGACTGCGTGAGTGAGGGAGCGAGTGAGATAATTAGCTAATAAGTTGAGAAGAGAAGGTAGATTGGATTCTTTCTTTTCCTTCCTTTTATTTATTTTTAAATTGATAAAATAAAATGAATGGCAGAGTTTTTTCTTATTATTAATAATTAGTAGCTTTTTTATGTTATGATAACAATAAAGAAAAAACACAACAACATGATATCCTTTTAGAGTATTAATATCATGTCAAATAAATTCTATTTAAATTTAAAATATGAAATCAACATGATAAATGTAGAATTCAATTCAATTCAATAGTATTTTTTTAGAAGAAATTCAATTTTATATTGTTTATCTATCTATTTATCTATACTATATAAAGGAAATATTGAAGAATAATGAGATTTTCTATATTACACTTGATGAAATTAAAATGTTCTAAAGTACCCTTAATGACAGTTAGTTAAAAAATTACAATTTATTAGTTGATTAGATATAATTTATAAAAATTATTTTTTCAGTCAATCATGTGCAACCCGATTATCTTTTCACTTATACGAAGAGTGAGATGTTTTCACCAATTTGGTGAGTAGAGGTTATTTCTTATTGTGTAGCCCACAGTATTATTTCGGTCCATCAGACCTCTTAATTAATAAAAAATTTATTTTTTAAATAAATACATATATATAATTAAGCATTTCAAAATAGTGAAAAAAAAAGGTAAATTCCCTATATAAGAGCAACCATTTCTGTACCAGTTTTGACAAAGCGAAAGTTTTATATTTACTAAATTTATTTTTTAATAAATATATATGATAATGACACATTTAAAAAATATATATTTTATTTATTAAATATTTAATTATTTTTATGATATATATAAAAAAGAAAGAAAATATATTTTTTTATTAATATTCTTTTTTCTTTGATTTGTATGGTTCGATTAGATATATATTTTTTAAAGAATAAGTTAAGTGTATATATATATAATATTTTATTTAGAAAGTAGATAAAAAAAAGGAAAAAAATATATTATTTTTATTAATATTTTTTTCTTTATATTTGTAAGGTTTGATTAGATATATTTTTAAAAAAGTAAATTTTCAAACAGAATTTATATAATTAAACCTAGATGGTAAATAGTTGAAATTTTTAATTTAAAAAATATATATAATATTTTATTGATATATTTATATATCGATATACATTGAAACATTTTTTATGTTAAGTGAGTTTTAAAAGAATTTTATTCTTAATAATAATTTTTTATTTTCTTTTTTTGTTACTAAATAATTTGAAACTACTATCATTTTAATTTAGTAAGAGATTTATACCTCCCTTACAATAAATAGGTGACCTATTGATGATTAAGCATTTTTAATTTTCTTGATATTTTTTCTTTAATATCCTAAATTTGTTTAACTTAAAAGAAAATAAGATTTAGAAAACTGGAAAAGAATTAGAACTATATGGGTTAGGTTTTAAGAATTTGTGTGTTTGTATATATATTTCTTTCTTTGATATACTGGGTAAGTAATACCATTATTATTGCCAAAATGATTTACATTATTAATTTAGATCATCTTTTTATTTCTTTTCTGTTATCCGGCGGTAAAAAATAATTTATTACTCCCTCCGTTTCATTTATTTGGACAAATTTTCCATTTAGGGTGTTCCATTTATTTAGATAAACTTGCTATTTTCAGTAAAAAATGAAGATACAGAGTCTATATCGCCCTTTACATAGCTTTCAATATTTGAAAATATTAAAATAGTGGCAGACAAAGTACAGAAAATGCATTTAATGAGGTTATGTTTACAAGGTAATTGTTTTGTTTCATTCTCTCTCCACTTTAATTAAATATGTACGAAAAATGAATTTATGAGCACAATTTTAGTTCTCTACGTCATTCTTATAATTCTCTTCAAACGATAATGCACAAATTAGAAGACTGTATCCATCCTAAACCCTAAATCAACGATTTTCAATTTTAACTCGTATTTAGAAATTGAAAATCATACATTACTAAACTCATATCTTCCCAAAATCCACCGCTTCCTACGGACAATGTTGTGTTTATTTTCTGTTTATCATTTATAATGACAATGTTTGTCCGTTATTTTGCAAACATGTATCAGTAGTTCAAAAAGTTGGTGCACACCTTTTACTCATATGTAAATCCCGAAAATACAAAAAATGCGTGCAACTTAACAGAAAGTGCACGTATGCAATGAAAATGATTGAAACAAATACATATAAAATGTTTTCTGTAAGATTTGCTTCAATTATTCAAATTTTTTAATCTTAAATCGTTACTTTTGAGTTTTTGTCATTAGTTGATTTTATTGGGAGAAGAGAGCCTGACATAAATGTCTTTAAGTAAAGAACGGTATAATCAATGCAATGTTGAAGGTAAATTTGGAAAAAATTTTTCTTTTCTTAATTCATGTGCAAATCAACTTTTGTTCAAATAAATAAAATGGAGGGAATATCATTTTTCATTATAGTTAAATATAGATATTGATTTGGGATTGAGTCATGAGTTGAAAATTGAGTAATAACTTGATTTTCTTTTTGGGCACCTATTAGGATTTTAAAAATTTGCATCCATAAATTATGGACGAAAGGATTATGTTAAACTTTATTATGAGACCACTTTATTGCATAAAAATAGAATTAACGACATAAAATGTAGCATTGCAAGTATTTTATACCTCAAAGTGCAATATAAATTAACCACTTGTATTTATTTTATTCTAAACAAAACTTATACTTTAATATTATATAGATAAAAAAATGAGTGTATAACGAGCATAGTCAACGTGCAACGCACGATATATAAAATGCTAGTACTATAAAATACCATTAATGATGGTCAACTAAAAAATTATAATTTATTAGTTGATTAGATATAATATATTTTAAATTTATTTTTTAATAAATATATACGATAAATAAGACATATGAAATTTGTATATTTTATTTTTTGAAATTATTATTTATTTGATTTTATTTTGAAAGTTGTATATTTTCGAAATTATATTGCATATAAATATTCTGAAATTTA